>NC_066588.1:2557500-2580000 GCF_905475345.1 Vespula vulgaris
TATATATATATATATATATATTTTTTCCTTTAAACCGAATTTGAAATCGAGTTCTATCTACTTTCTCGTGTATCGTTGAAGAACCGAGATACGGTTCTCTTCGTGAAATGCAAATCTTATATCGTATCGTTTCGAGGATATACCGAGACCCTTTTAATTGACACGCTTTCATTGATGATAAGCATTCGAAATACTCTCGAGAATACGAAAACGATATCGAGAAGCGATTCGTTCGAATTCACTGCACGTTTGTCTGTTCGACGTATTCTAATTGTATTGATGAACTTAATTATTAGAAGTTAATAAGAAAAAAAAGAGAAAAAGCGAAGAAAAATAAAATGAAAAAAAGGAAAAAAATTAAAAATTAAGAAATAAAAAAAAGTTACTTTCATTTACTTTGTAACTCATTTCATTGCATTTTCTCATTCTCTCTCTCTCCTTTTCCTTATCGCGAAAATGACATTTGCGAAAATCATTTGCGAGTTCGTTGTTGAAGGTCTTCCATACCAGGACACGAGTATCTCGAAGCCGATTACGAGTGTGCACCTGGGTTTTACATGGTATCGACCGGAAGTCGATTGCTCTGCAGGAATCGTCAATGGATCGGACAAGTACCAAAATGTAAACTGAAACAAGGATCGGACGGTGTCTGTTCGGAAGTCTCATGCGAACATGTTTGTAAGGAAATCGACGGTAGAGCCGTATGTTCTTGTTACAACGGGTTTCGATTGGATGCTTACAAATGTATAGGTGAGTGATAAATTTTAATTCGATTCGTTCGTATCGTTTTTAATTGATTTAAAGAATCTCATTTAGAATTATATTATTCAAATAAATAATACGTAGTTATTTATTTACTTATTTGCGATCTGTTTTAAAATATAGAAACGACGACTTTGCTGAAATCATTTTTTTCTTTTTTGCGGTATCGATATTATTCGCCGATAAATCGTAATTCACGATATTAATCTCCTTGTCGACATATACGAGTACATACATAAATACATACCGCAAATTAAATCTAGATGCGGCCATTACTTTACGTTCCACACAATCGTCGGACATACATAATCTACATATACATATATGTAGATACATACATACGTACATATGTGTATATATATATATATATATTTTACATTTACTTGCAATTAAATTTTGCCGCGTTGAACAAACCGCACGAGTGCTTTCAATTAATTCCTCCTTTTTTCTCTCTTTTTGTTTTTATTTTTTATTATTACTATTATTATTATTATTATTATTATTATTATTATTATTATTATTATTATTATTACTTATCATCATCATCATCATCATCATCATCATCATCATCATCGTCATCATCATCATCATCATTATTATTATCATTATTATTACTATTCTTTTCTCTCTCCCTTTTTTTATATATATATTTTTTATTTGCAATACCCGCGGGTTTTTCGTCATGTTCTTTATAAATCTCAATATCATCGGAGTAAATAAAAGAGTCATTTGCGCACGAAATACAGCTTTCGGGCTAAAAAAAAAAATTGATCGAGTAAAAAAATTTTTACATCGAAACGCTTGAAATTGCGGATGAAGGGAGGGACAAAAAAGAATAAAAAAAAAAGAAGAAAGAAAAAAGAACAAAAAAATAAAAACCAAAGAAGAAAGAAGAAAACAAAAAGAGAAGGAAACGCAACAAACATGTTAAACAAAAGAGAAAAGAAAGGAAAAAGGAAAAAGAAAAAGAAAAAAAAAAAGTATAAACATTTAATTGCTTCGTGACAATATAACTGGTGTGTAAAATCACGTATATCCTGTCGTGTCCGTGGTTGCTCGATTTTTCTTTTTCTCTGTTTTCTCCTTTTCTTTCTCTCTCTCTCTTTCTCTCTTTTTTTTTTTCATCCCAACCGCAGACGTGAACGAATGCGAGGAGAACAACGGTGGCTGTGAGTACAAATGCGTGAACACTCCTGGATCTTTTCGATGCGAGTGTCCGAAGGGAATGAAACAGGGCGAGGACAGGTTCACGTGCATAGGTGAGCGATTTACGAGCAATCCCGAGTGTCGGAAGTGGTGCTGGGAATTCGATGCGCTTCGTCGGCTCTTTTCAATCAACGCGAACCACCGTGTGATTCTCTCGAATCACCATGGAAAAATCATTTTCAACGGCGGATTTATCAGGAAGATATTTTTTCTTGTTAATCTTTGACAAATGAAAAATATTTATAAATAACATTATAAATAAGATATATATATATAAACATATATATTTATAAATATTTATAAATTATTAAAAAAGAAATATATGTATATACGTATGGTAAAATTTAATATATGTACATACGTATGATAAAATTTAATATATGTATATACGTATGGTAAAAAAAAAAAGAAATTCAAAGTTTATAGTACTCATCGAGACGAATGAAAAATGTGTTGATTAACGTAGGTTTTATGTTTAACTTTTTCGATGTAAATTATTTTTTTATTGTTAATGAGCGTTTGATATCTTTAGCGAGTACTTTGGTGATATATTCAATTTTCATTATTACATTAGAAATAGTTTTTCTTTATTTTCATAATTAACTTTTGACGATCTTGAACTAGTGCGTTTCTACTATTTGTAATAGTATTTCTAGTGTGTTTCTATGTGTATCGAGTATTCAAAATAATCGGTCTTTTTTTTACCATCCTATATATACATATATATATATATATATATTTAATATATATATATTTATATTATATATATATTAAAAGAGAATAATAAATTAATAAAAGAATTTATTAATTCATACGAAAGAAGTGACGAGTCGATCATGAAGCAATCAAATTTTCTACAAAAAAATCCAATTTTCGGATCGATTAAATCGAACTCTTCTAATTCGATCGTACGCGCGTAAAAATATCCATCGATTAAAAATGATAATCTCATTTATCGTTTTCAATTTCCGTTAGGTCTATCCAACATTTTTTTTCTATTTCTTTTTTTTTCTCACGAATCAAAAAAAAAAAAAAAACCATCATTTCCTTCCCAGTGGATATAGAAATATCAGTATTCAAATTTAGATACTATTTTTCTATAATAAATAACATATTTTCCTCTCTTTTTCCGATATTTCGAAAATCTGTCGTATCATCTAATCGAACGGACAGTATAACGATCACAATTTTTATTTTCGGTGGACATAACGCGAACGTATTTTGGAAACATACGACTCAATTATTGATATTACATATATATATATATATTTTATTTTTTGTTCGATACACATATAATATTTTCATATATTTATATAAATAAAAAGAAGTAATGATTATTGAACCCGACAAAAATCGATTGAATAATTAAGGACCAATATAATAAATACGAATATAATAAATCATATCTTAAAATTGATTAGGTCAAAATGAAATCAGTACAAAATAATTTTATAAAAAAAGAACGATCGATTCCCATCGCCGAATAATAAAATGATTAAACCGAAATAACTAAAGATCGATGATATATAGACATCAACGAATGCTTGCTGAACAACGGTCACGGTCCCTGTCAGGACACGTGTCGAAACCTCGTAGGTGGTTACGAATGCTCTTGCGAGGGTATCCAGGACACGGTTCTGTCGGCCGATAACCACACGTGCCAGAACGCAGGTCCATGCAGTGTCAACAACGCCGGATGCTCTCACACTTGTCTCTCAACGATGGGTCGAGTGTTCTGCCTCTGTCCGGACGGCTTCATGCTCGAGGACGACTGGAAGACCTGTCAAGGTAAACCTCATCTCCCTTAAGGGTATACCACTCGCGTTTAATCGCGTTAATTGAATGTCGACGAGGAAATTTGCCTTTGGTACCTATAACAAATCCTGTTTAAATTGTACGCTTAAATCACCTATCTTGATTATTTACTTTCTTGAAGAATTTAATAAGATTAGATATTTTTCTTTGGAATTATCAATATGAAAAAAGGGGAAAGAGAAAGAGAGTATTCGTTTGACGTTAAATGGAATTACATGTGTTAACTTTTTTATATAAATTTAATATATTCTAAGATGTTTATATTTTAACGTTTAATATGTTACAAATGTTACAGTATTTGTTTAACGTTATGTGGAATTATGTATGTTAACTTCTTTATATAAATTTAACATGTTCTAAAATGTTTACAAATATATATATATATATATATATATATATATATTTACAATATACTATTATATAGATATAATATAATATATCATAAAGTATACCTTATAATAATATATTAATTTATGTTATAAGAGAAATAAAAATATTATTTATATTTATAATATATTACATTATATAATATAAATATATTTATCTATATAAACGTTAGTTGAAAGAACATTACGATCGGAATATTGATGTTTTTGTTTTAGACGTAGACGAATGCGCAGTACCCGACCTTCAAACGGAAGTGTGCCGTTATGGATGTATCAACACGCAAGGATCTTACAGATGCGCTGAACCGACAGAGCTAAAGGATCAACCGATAGCAGATAGCCTCTCCATCACCTGCCTGCCCGGATACGAGGTGTCCGCAGACGGTTCTTGCGTGGGTGAGTATCCGATCCTTACGATAAACCTATTGGACGTGTACTACTATCCAATTTTCTCTATCGTCTATACGATTAAATCGTTTATAAAGGTTACTTCTTATGTAATTATCGTTTGTTCCAAAGCGATATTTAAATTGATCATAATATTTTTAAATAAAAAAGAAATATAATTAAATTGTCCATGTATTTTTGTATTGTTAAATGAAGACATAATAACATAAACTTTTATATATATATATATATATATGTATATATTGTATATATAATTATACCTATATTTATATATTATTTGTATTGTTATTAGTATTTGAAAAAATAATAAGACAAGTTTATATATATATCAATATATTATTTATATATATTAATTATTATATATACATAATAATTTTCACATAAATTAATTAATTAATTTTATATAAATTTTATAGTCAATGATTAATATATACATTCGTCTTTGAAAAAAAATTAGGAAACGCTCATTCGTTCGAGAAGACCTTAGATATGTTTCTCGTTGATCGTTTCAGTTTCAAATTGCACTTTCTACCAATGCGGTGCGAAATTTCATAGAGCGTTGTAAGTGTAATACCGAAAGTTGCTCTCTGGTACGTTAACTACGGTAGCTCGTTAGCATGTTGTTTAGTTATTTACTCAGTTATTCCACGATATACAGGATTATACAGTTTAATGATAATAGATACCCCTAGGGAAGTTAAACTTTGTCCGCACGGACACAGTCAACCGATTTAGAACCATATAACTGTTAGCCATACGACTCTCTTTGCTATACATTTTGCAAAGTCGTTCCTTCTTTATTTACATTAATTAAAGAATAACGAATGGCTATTCATTATAAGTTGAGAATAATAATTATATCCATTTTTTTTGGTTTTTCCTTTCTTTTTTATTTTTTTCGTTTTTTTTTCATAGATATTTTTCTTCCTTTTTGTTTTTTAATTTATCTTTCAATATTATTATCAACAATGTTGGTGAAACATAATACAAATTAAAGTAGAAAAGATTATCTTGATCCGTTGATATTGCTGGGTTTCAGTGTTGTGTTTTCCCCTTAATTAACGTGATTGTAATTTTTCATTAATATCAATGGGATTAAATTTTATATCTCAAAACAAACAGGACGCAGAAAAAGAGTAAATATATTCGGCGTAAATTAAAAGGGATTTTTCACGTAACCACGCATTCTCCCCCGTATTTGTTTTACTCGGTTATTCGGAAGAGAGATAGACTAGGGGTGGGTGAGGGTGAGAGTGAGAAAGGGAAGGAGAGAGAAAGAGAGAGGAAGAGAAAAGGGGAGAAGAAAGAGAGAGAGAGATTTTTTTTGCTGTTTTTATTTTATCCTTTTTTTTTTTTATCGAAACCGCAAATATCACTTTTCGTTATTAAACGCGTAGCTGAAACTGATATAAATATGGTAATAGTCGAAAGCACTTGTCTGTACGTGTACGAGAGAAGCAATGTAATTTCAGGTTTAAAGCGTTCAGTTTTAAAAGCCGATGGACGGTGGATAAATTTCGAGCGAGTCGATGGCTACCGGGATAACAATTCCCCGTAGGGAGATGAAGGCCCCTAACGAAATTTCAGAGAGGGTCCTCGTCAAGCCCCGGTAACATCGTACGAGACGTAAATAATCGAATCAGCTCGAACATGGATCCACTTTGTGTAGAGGCCCGCGTAACTCCGTGTCGACTATCGACGGTGAATTACAATTGGTGCTATATGATCATCCTATCGTCTGATAACAGAAAAGTAAAAAAGAAAAAAGAAAAATTCAAAAAAAAGAAACAAGACGTTTGCAAATATCTTTAAATAATATTTCATTGGATAAGTAATTCGTAGGATCTTAATTTGACTTCGAACCAGACGTTTCGATTATTTTCGAATCTTCTCGGAAAGATTAAATAAACATATTCTATCGATCATTCTATCGAACGTCAGAATTATAAAGATTGAATTGAAAAAATTTCGATTAAGTTTTACTTGCTTAAATATCAATCTTCTCTTCTTCTTTCGCGACTTTTTTTTTATCGTAAAAATAACAAGCCTAGGAACATTCTTTTCTAAATGTTGAAGAATAATATCAATCGAAAAAATTTCGAGAAGAGAGTGATTGATTTTTAATCGATTTCTTTTGTGGAGATTTATCACTGTATTCGATTTTTATTTTTATCTATAATTTGTACTTTGTATTCCTCATATCATATGTACATACATATCATATGTACATATAATATATAATATAATATAATATATAAAATATAAAATATACAAAATAAAGAAAAAATATAAAATGAATATAAAATATATAAAATATATATGTAAATAATCGTCTAATAATACATATATATTCATCGATCTTTATTCGAAATCTTTCAACGATAGGAAATTTTCGTATGCTCGTAAAGCAACGTTACGACGTAGGTATAACGAGAACTCCGCGGGGATATGAAGGCACTAACGAGATTTTCCTAACGGCCTCGTCCGTACCTACGTAGATCATCCGTGTACTTAATCGAATTAGTTCACACGTGGATCCAGTACCCGCGGCATGACGACAGCATGCGTTAGTATCGCGTCTAAATCATTCTGTGCACTCACACGAACACGATAAAGGACTAGGCCCTTTCGAACAGAACCAATCGTAATTCGAGGATACAATTATCGAGGTTATTAAAGTGTCCAAGCATTCGTGCTGAAATTCGATTCATTTATGTCTCTCTCTCTCTCTCTTTCTCTCTCTCTCTCTCTCTCTCTCTCTCTCTCTCTCTCTCTCTCTCTCTCTCTCTCTCTCTCTCTCTCTGTCTGACTTAATTGACATCATACGTCATTGTCCTCTAAAATTTTCCACCAAAAATAAGATCACCGAGATGAGGTATAATTCGATCAACGTGTTTAAATGATAATTAGTAATTGAATTAAAATGATATTTAAGATACCATTATGAACATTATTTGTTTTGTAGTAACATTATTTGTAAAAATGTAGGTTAATCAAATAAGCTTGGCATTATTTTTGGATAAACTTTTCCGACGAATTCGAACGATTGATTATAATAATTTGTAGAAGTGTTAAATGTATTAATTATCACTTGGCGTAATTGAAATTTTACTTCCTCGTAACTTTATAAATTATCGTTATGAAATTCAGAATTAATTGACATCGTATGTTATTTTCCTCTGAAATATCCGATCAAAAATGAGATCACTGAAGTGAGGAATAATTCGATTAACGTGTTTGAATAATAATTAGGAAATTGAATTAAAATGATATTTAAGATGCAGTCATAAATAACATTGCTTTGTAAAAGTGTAAATTAATTGAGCAAAGATGAAATTATTTTGGGGGAAACTTTTCAGATGAATTCGGACAATTGATTATAATAATTTATTGAAATAATTAATATATTAATTATCACATAGTGTAATTAAAACTTCACTTGTCAGTAACTGGATGAATTATCATTATTGAATTCTTCGACCGTAATAACAATTATCGATGTTATCAGAGTATTCTGCATTGATGCTGAAGTCCGATCCATTTATGTTTCTGTCTGACTTAACTGACATCGTACGCCATTATTCTTTGAAATTTTCGATCGGAAATAAGATCACTGAGATGAGATATAATTCGATTAACGTGTTCGAATAATAATTAGTAATTGAATTAAAATGATATTTAAAATACAATCATAAATATTATTGTTTCGTAAAAATATAAATTAATTGAATGACGATATGTTTATTCGTAGATGAAAATTTGTCCAATGTATTAGAACAATTGATTACAATAATGCATAAAAATATTTAATATATTAATTATCGTATGGTAAAATTGAAATTTCACTTTGTCCTACTAACTTAATGAATTATCATCATCAAATTCTTCGTTCGCGCATAACTAATTAATTACTTAAACTAACGTGCACTGATAACGGAATGGTTCACTCGGACCTCGTTACTCGGTACATGTTGGAATATCTCCACTAAAGTCTAATTCGATTTCGGAGTACGATCTAATTGCGTTGAGAATCCGACAAGTGTATCGAAGTTACGGTCTATTCTTCGAAGATACTCACGTCGATGTTGTGCGATCGTTCTAATTATCTCGTGTAATTCGCTATATTCAATTAAGTTTTGCGAAGAATTTTCCTCATAGTGTATAGTTAAAAATCCACGTTGAATGATTAAAAATCATCGTTTCATTAAAAATTAATTTTCAAATGTAGAACGTAACTACGTCTTCTAGGAAGAAGATTAAAAAATGAGACAGGGACAGACAGAGAGAGAGAGAGAGAGAGAGAGAGAGAGAGAGAGAGAGAGAGAGAGAGAAGAAAAAAAAAGAAATAAACAGTGACCAGTAGAAGAAGTACGAAAAGCCGTTGGGAGATTTTAAGCCGAGCATAGCGTTGGAAAAACTCACGCGAGTTCACGAAAAATTGTCGGAGCGTGACTCCACGTATATTTACCGTATAAATTTAGGAAGACTCTTTTCTCTCTCATTTCATTGCGTCGGCACGGGCCAAACAAAGGGAGTACACGATTCGAAGGATGTATAAAAAATTTTTCTCACTCTGTTATTCGAACGGGAAATTTATTTTCTTTTCTTTTTTCTTTTCGAGAGTGCGAAGATTCTATTTATTCTGTCCTTGTCTGTTTCATTTCATTCTCTCTCTCTTTCTCTCTCTCTCTCTCTTTATCTCTCTAATCTCATTTCTCTTTTTCTTCGCGGTAGAACTTCGATCTGGAATCTTGACTCGTAACCCCTCGAGGACGATACCTATATTACTGGTCTCTATGGTTTTTCATGATAGAAAAAAGATAAAACAAGAGAAAGAAAGAGATAGATAGATAGATAGAGATAGAGAGCGAGAGAGAGAAAGAGAAAGAGAGAGAGAGAGAAAGTATCTCTTTCTCTTCTTTTCCTTCTTTTCTTTTCTTTTTTTTTTTCCTTCCTTCGTTCTCATATCCCGCGAGGAGCAGCGGACCATCTTAACTGTATTCTCGCGAGCTCCCCAAAGTATTATACACCAGGTGTTCCTGAAAAAGATGATCTCTTCAACAAAAGATGGAATACAAATAGACCTATTAACTTAATTATCAGAGGATGATTTACAACCGCTCGACTGGCTCGCTCTAAAGTGTAATTAAAGAAATTAATCCTCCTCGATTACAGAAAATGGTAATTTTAATTCGTTTAGTTTGTCAGTTTAAAAGGAGGAGCGTTAGGGGTAGGGCGGAGGTGCGAAGGAGGAGGAGGTTGCTGAAAGAGGATCTCACTTTTACTTTAGCTGATAATTTGCCATCTGAGAAATTATCAGGTAAATCTTTTTTTCTCTTTCCCGAATCGTTTTTGTTTGAGGCAAAAATATTTTTTTTCCATTTTTCTTTTTTCTTTTTTTTTTCTTCTTTCTTCCGAAATAGTACAAGACATTCCCATATGCACTTACGCAGAATATTTAAACTCTCGCGGTTCCGTCCATATACATATGTATATATGTACGTATATATTATGTACGTATATTTATGTATATACAGTGAGTGTAAAAAGTATTCGTACAGCAGCGAATTTGAACAAAAATTTTGTACAACTTTGTTTTTTACGAAAAAATATTAACAAAAAAGATATGTATATATACATATTTTTATAAAAAAGATCTGAATCGAATGTTTTTAACAAATAACTATGTATTTATATTTGTTATGGAGATGTAAACAAATTTTCAGAAATTAGCAGATAATGTACGCGTCATAATTATTCATACATTTCTACGTTTACGACAAAAACTATACATTTCAATAGATAAACGTAACAAAAAAAAAAGAAACAATTTATTTACGACCATGCGAATCATTCAATTTCTTTCACAATTTTTGTTTAGTATTTTAGATAATAAACATACTATGAAAATATGTAATCATTTCAGAGATAATCGGTACAATTGACGTCTAATCTTTGAACTTCAACCTTTTTTCTTTTGATGATAGAAAAAACAGTAAAGATAATAACGGAGTAGTAAATAATAAAAACGAATCGCTCTCGCACGAAATTATGCAATAGTTTTTATCAAAATCATTTACATAATCTAATCTATTCTACCTTGATTTCAAATCAAGATTTTCATGTAAACATGAAATTAAAAGAAACGTTTAGTAATAAATCAATGAACAAACAAAAATGATTGTTAAAATGATAAAGGAATACGTCCGATTTATAAATGTTGAAAATAAAAATAGTTTGATTTTATGTTATAAAAAGACAGACAGATAGAGAGAAAGAGAGAGAGAGAGAGAGAGAGAGAGAGAGAGAGAGAGAAAGAGAGAGAGAAAGAAAGATAGAAAGAAGAATAAAGAGATTAGTCGCTTAAAAAGATCGCCGACGATGACTGAATTTGCACGCATGTTAGTGAATGGACACGTCGATGGAGGGAAAGCAAGAGAAGAACAAAAAGGGAAGAATGAACGACTGAATTCTAATGATTCCCCTTCTAGTAACTTCTAATAATAATTTGTATGCATTCTAGACTTTGCAACAAGTTTTTATTTTTTCTTGCAATGACATTGTACAAGAAACATTATTTTTACACAAGTAAAATAATTTTCATGTGGGATATCCTTAATTCGATTAACATTTTATATGAAATATAATAGATAACAATTGATATCTAGGCTATATTATAGCTATTTGCTCTATACACACATATATATATATGTATGTATATGTATATGTATATACGTATTTTAATTATTGAAAACATTTGACTTTCAAATGAAATTGAGTGCTGAGAACTACTAAGTACGATTTAAAATGTATACTCAAAAAATTTCTCGCATTTTATTAAGGCCTGTAAATAAATAATTAAAATTTCAAATGCAAAAGACGAAGATAGGTATTTGATTTGATAACGGGTCATGCAACATTAAGCCAATCAATTTTAATTACTTGTACTTTCCTTTCTTTTTTCTTTTCGTTTCCTTGAATTCATTTCATGCGTTTAATGATCGAATTGCTTACGGTTTCTCTTGACGTTTAAACGTTTGCATTTTTAATACTTTCATACATATACGACTGTCAATACGAGCGAAAGAAAACAGATGATGATACTTTAATACAATCTTCTTCCCATCACTTGCATTGCTTTAAATTTAATACCAGGAAATACTTCCTTTCCTTGCTCGTCTAATATCTGATCGTAATCTCTAGATAAAATAACTTCGAATCCGCAACGAGCAGCTGATTTTTGAGAAATCGTGGAACTAAATGGTGTCGACGTCATGGGAATCTTATACTCGCGGCCAATCTTTTCCCTAGGTAGTAGAAAAATTATTATTATTATTATTATTTTCTCAGTACTAATTGTATTAATAACCGATATAAGAAAGTATAAGTGTTTTCTCACCTTACACTTAAAATGTGCGCACCAAGATTATGTCCACGATAAGAAGATTGAACGATTAGGCCTAAAGCAAACAAGTGTTTGTCCGTGTTGTAATAGTCGTAAACTTTTGCCTCTTTGTACAATTCTAGTGCAGGAGCAACTAGGTTTTTAGCCGCAGATGGTTGCATCTAGGAAAAGAATAAGTAATCGTATTTACAACTTTTTTTAACAAGTCCTTTTTATCACAAGTACAATGTATAATAATAACAAAGAACGTATCAAACTACGTTTTATTTAGCTACCTTATATTTATCGATTTTTCTATCGTCGTTTTTATTTTCATAGCCCAGTATATTTCCTCCCGCTATTTCGGGTTTACCTCCTTTTGGATCATCGACGAAAGCACCGACTGACAAGCCTTGCTTTAAAATAATTTTCCATATATTTCGAAGATCTTTTATGCCCACTGGGTCATCTTTTAATTCTGTAAACGATTATTCGATTATTAGAATAGAAACATAGATATATCGAGATATTTTTTCAAATTGTTATCTCATTCTGATATCATATCGAGATATTTTTCCAAGATAATTGTATAAGTCCATAACAAATATGTGATAGAAAGATAAGAATAATTAATGATAAAATGGAAATAAGAAAGATTAAGTCATAAGAAGATCAAAATATAGCCAATAGATCAATGAATACATTTTATGAATAATTGATACTGACGCAACTACTTACTGATACTGACGCAACAAGGCTCGTCATTCACGAAATGAGTAGTGAAATGATCAAGCATATCTTCGTATCTATCCTCTGGTATTTCTTGTATAACAATTTTCACGGGTTTCGATACACCACCAATAGTTTTGAATCCATCTACCGTCTTCCAAATTTTAATCGGTCCAGGTGTTCGTATCGGAGGCAAACTTATCTCCTCGTTCCCACTCTCATCGACACCACGATTCATACTTCTATTTGTTCACAAAATTATGCGTAAAAAGAAAAAATTCAAGCGCATGTATCGTGTTCGCGTGACTGACGATAAATGTGTTTTACTTGGTTACACAACTGTCTTTATAAAGGATGGATTCTCATGCAAGCGATTAATTATAGAAAATTGTATACTCAGCTTATTCTATCTCTTCATACTCGTAAACGATTACGTATTAGTTTTCTAAAACTTTCGATTCGATAAACTTTTGGCATTGCTTTGTGATTATTTTTCTATTTTTCGAATAAAACATTATTAATTTACGAATAATTAGATCATAATAATTTATCTTTTCCGCTTTTAAGTTTTTATCTTTTCCGCTTTTAAGTTTTTATCTTTTCCGCTTTTAAATATTTATTTTCAAACACAAATTTTATTTATAAATTATTCAATCATACTTACTTCTTAGCTTAAGATTTCGTTGGAAAATTTGTTCTAATCGATTTTACTCGGAGAATTTTCTTTCATTCGTTAGTTCGCGCGTCGTCACGAATACGGTAGTAATAAAACCATTCGCGGAAGAGTCGTGCATTTTAAACTCGTTTATAGTTACGTAAGCGAACAATAACAAAAGGTTCGTGTATTCTAAATTACTTGCAATTTTTCTAAGTAGCTAATTGTCCATTATTTTTCAACTAAGTATATATCTATCTCGTTGACAACATGAATATAAGTTTTGATCAGCTTTGATCTTACTTATTTAAAAAGACTATTTGGTGATAACATCGATAGAATGAATCTTACATAATAATACCACTCCTACGCTAATGATTATAAATATGTATGTGTATATATGTGTTCCATGATTCATCGATTTTTCAACGACCCGCACTTTAAAGTGAAATACGAAGCAACTCTGCTGTAAATGCGTTTTTGTCGTATCACTCTGGATTAAGGACCTCGACAAACACACGCTAACACATACATCCTTCCAAATACACACCATTACACGTGCAGCACAGGTGCACGCGCGCAGGCACATAAACACACACACACACACGCATAGATATACACAGAGAGAAAGAGGGTTTGTTCGAATAAATTCGTTCGTTCATCGATCGTACCCCCAGATTTTCGAAGCTTTTTCGTAACGTCGTTTCTAAAGGCAACGTTGACATCAATATTTAAACGAAAGTTTCGGCGCAATTAATCGTTGGAAATTTTCACGAAATATCGTTTAATTCAAAGAACGGTAATAATACATATTTACTTAAGAGAAACTCGGATATTAGTATGGTATGAACATAGTTTTGACGCATTAAATTATCGAAATGGAATGTTCCTGTCAAAAACAGATGCGAACTTGGTGGTCTCTTTTACATACATACATACATACATACATACATACATATATATACTTGCGTACATACATACGTATATATTATATATGTATAATATATATATATATATATATATATATATATATATATATATATATGGGTTATATGATAGTATGTAGTTTCGATAACTTTCGAAACGAGTATCGTTACCCGTCAAATCGATTTTCCTTTTTCGAAGTATGCGTTAGAAGAACTTACCCGAGGGAAGTTCGTAAAGCGTATCGAACTTTCTCCTCGGAAATTCATTCGCCGCGGAATTCTGCGTTTTCCAGTCGTGCAAGGATCGACGACTTTCAAAATGAGAAGAAACTTGATCGTCTACCTTTTAACGACTTATCGTTTCAACTCTCATACCTCATGATACTTGAAACATATGGGATTGGACGATGTATGATACGACGTCATTTTAATCGAATTGATTTATATTCCAACGATCGAAATTCATTATTTCAATCAATATCGAATAAATCACTTCATTTATTCTATTAGGACATAATTATACGTTTGTGGGTTTTCTGAACAAATGAATAATAATGATTTGTATGTTTATGAGTAACATTTATGATAGATAGATACGTATGTATATATGTATATATATACCACTTACAATATGGCGTATAAAGTATAATACTACATAAGCACGTTTCGGGACTAACAAAGAACAAATTTATGGAGCAGGAAATGGGATTATCAGTCATGCGTTTTTGGATTTCAGCGGAGTAAGCAATATCGATAGAGAGGGAGAGAGAGAGAGAGAGAGAGAAAGAGAGAGAGAGAGAGAGAGAGAGAGCAGAGAAACCAGTAAAGCTTGGCCTTTTTCGAGAATCGATGCTCCACATCGAATCTTCGTTCTCTGATAAATACATATAACAAGGAAGGGAGTATCTTTTAGGAATACAAAGCGAACGCGTTTCATGTATATCTAAAAAGATTTGGCCTCTTGAAGTCTTTTTATATGTAATCGCATTTTTCTTTAGTATTTATATGACTTTTCCTTCTTGTTCTTCAATTTTCGTTCAAATACATACACATACACACATACAATACATGTTTGTGTGTGTGTTAGTAAAAATATCCTTTATGTATTCTTTTCTTTCATCTTTTTCTCTCTTCGTTTGTTTGTTTTTTTTTCCTTTTCTTTATCATTCTCTTTTCCATTCTTCCATATTATTATTTATATCAAAATAAAAATATAAAATAATACATCTCTAACGTCATATATATATATATGTGTGTGTGTGTGTATGTACATACATAGTCATGTCTCTAATAACGCAAAAAGAATTAGCGAAGTTTTTATAAAAACGAATAGAGATGTCCTTTGTCTTTTGCAAAATATTCGTCAATATTGTTTTGGTCTTTTTCGTTCGTTCGTCGTCGTCGTCGTCGTCGTCGTCGTCGTTATTCTCGTCGTTGTCGTCACGATACGCGTAACGATCGTCGTACTTCTACTCGTCGTTGTTGCTACGATGCGTTTTTCCTCTTCTTTCTCTTCTCTTCTCTTCTCTACCGTCTCTCTTTCTCTCTCTCTTTCCTCTCTCTTTCTGCTTTAGGAGAAAAAGTAAGTCCGAAGAAAAGACGAGAAAAAAGAAAAAAAAAGAAAAAAGAAAAATTCGAAGAGATGAAGAGAGAAAAAGAAAGAAAGAAAGAGAGAGAAAGAGAGAGAGAGAGAGAGAGAGAGAGTAAAGAAATTTTACGCGATGAGAGAAAGGGAGAGAGAGAGAGAGAAAGAGAGAGAAACGTGGTACCGGAGAACGAACGTCCTCAAAAGAGCTTCTTTCAGGACTAACCCGATTTTCGGCTGACAAAGAACCGCTTGCTTCGTAAAAAACGTCCCAACGAATCTTTCCTACCTACTCTCTCTTTTTTTTGCCCCCCTCTGGTCTTTCGGGAAAAACTCGAGTGTTTTGTATTTTTTTTTCTTTTTCTTATTTTTCTTTTCTTTTCTTCGTTTTTTCGAGTTTCTCATGCTTTTTAACGTGCCAACGAATTTCTTCCTTCTTCTTTTTCTTTCTCTTTCTCTCCCTATTTTATTTTTACTTCTCCTTTCTTCTTCTTATTCTTCTTCTTCTTTTTCTTTTGCTTTCTATTTTTCTTCTTCTTTACGTTCTTTAGGTATTTAATGTGCCGAACTCTTTCCATTGGGTATATACTATGAAAACGTAAACGAATGAACATACGAGTGCATGCGTAAACGTACGAGAGATAAAGATAAAGATAAATAGATACATAGATAGATAGATAGATAGATATAGAGAGAGAGAGAAAGAAAGAACTAGCAACGACGTGAGTGAGATGAAAAATTTATCGTCGAGATTTCGAGACGATTGAACGAAATTTATCGTCGTCTCTATTAACTCACGCGAACGTGTCATTTTTATATATAAAGAAAAAAAAAGAGAAAAAGAAATGAAGAAAAAAATAGGAAAATATCATACAAGAGTAAAATTAATCTTATATCTTCCTCCTTCTCATTTTCTCTCTCTCTCTCTCTCTCTCTCCCTCTTTTTTTTATATCTCTACGTTTCTTCAATCACATTACTCTCGGTCTCCTTTCGTTCGATCGAATTGACGAGGAATGAAGAAACGAGGGAAGATCGACGCGAATGGATGTTATAGATGTGCCTTCCAATTCAAAATCCTCGTTACTCCACTCGACTCGGGGAAGCTTTAAACCTTCCGACAGGGATCGATAGAAGTTCTCTGCTCTGTACGAAGGATGGTCCATGTAACGTTCTCTCTCTCTCTCTCTCTCTCTCTCTCTCTCTCTCTCTCTCTCTGTCTATCTCGCTCGCATACTCTATCGTACACATAGTACACGCGAACACGTTACCAGACGTCTCTCGGCTCTTGATTAATTAGATGTGTAAGAAGCTTCGAGGGATATTAACTTCCCAGTGGGCTTTCCAGAAGCTTAGACCCAAGACAAGCCGACACTTTGATGAAAGCCGTCACCGTACGTTTCGGCAGCCGATCTCTTCCTAAAAGAATATAAATCTTCCCTCGTTTTCCTTAAAGAATTTTCAGTAGCGCTTTTCCTTTCTACGCATTTTCTTTTCTCTTCTCTTCTTCTTTTTTGCCTTTTCCCTTGGAAAATTTATGGTTTCTCGATGTGCGGGAATAGGAAAAAAAAAAATAACAACAACAACAACAAATAAAGAAGAAGAGAGATAGACCTCTATTTCGTATTTACCATTCTTCAATTTTTATCTTACTTTTTCTTGTTTCTCTTTTCTTTTTGTTTTTGTTTATCGTTTTTTCTTTCTTTACTTGTTCATCTGTTTTCTATGATAATTCTCGTTCGAATATAATGAATAATAATGAATGTGATAATTTATATCGATCGCTTCTTTCTTTATTTGTTGTTTCTTTCCTTGTTTTCTCTTTGTAAAAATTGTTAAAAGTTCGGTTAGATAAGATTTTCCTTACGTATTCTTGCTTCACGTTCATCCGTTTAATTATTCTACCTTTCCTTCTTTTTCTTTTTTTTTTGAATCACACGTTGTGAGACAAGACGTCGCAATAAAATAACGTGAGAAAAAGAGAGAAAGACAGAGAGACAGAGAGAGAGAGAGAGAAAGAGAGAGAGGAAGATAAACAGATAGGCGACATACAGGAAAATGCTTTTCTAATCAGCGAATACCACCTAAAAGAGAGAGAGAGAGAGAGAGAGAGAGAGAGAGAATAAGAGAGATGCATTCTCGTCTTTAATATTTACCGTCTAGACGGTTAACGTCATTCCCGACAACAAGAACGAGAAGCTTTTACGGGAGATGAAAGAACCTCATTCGGGTTGATGACGACTCTCTTTGTATCTCTCTCTCTCTTTCTCTCTCTCTCTTTCCCCGTCTGCTCTGTATCTATCTCTATTTCTCGTATTAACGTGTTCAAGATCGCACGTTTCTGCCATTTTGAATTCTCACTCGATGTCTTCCTGTCACGTCTTGCTGTCGAGAAACTCGGATAAGTTTGACATCAAAAGCTGCGACTTCTACCCGATCGTCATAGTCATCGAATTTTCCTAACTTCTGAGAAGTTCATATGAAATTCGTATGATTTCATATCATACGTGTCGCTTCTTTTTTGTTTTTGTTTTATTTATCTTTTTGTTTTTGTATCTTTTTTTTCTTCTTGTATTCTATAGGTTGAAAGCGCGACAGACAAATAGCAATATATGTAGGGAAAATTATTGTCGGTATTTCCTTTTCCTTTTCCCTTCTTTTTTTTTTTTTTTTGACTCAGAAACAATGGAAGGATGAGTGTGTGTGTGTGTGTGTGTGTGTGTGAGAGAGAGAGAGAGAGAGAGAGAGAAAGGAAGGGAGGGAGAAAAGGAATAAAAAATATTCGTTCGCACGAGATAAAAGGTCCTAGCTTGCGTGTATTTTTAGGGACTCGCCAGAGGACGAATTGTTTTAACGGTGAAATCCTTGTTTTCTTTTTATCTCTCCCCGAGTCTCTCGAGGATCAACACCCGAGTGATGCTCGATTCGCTGGAGAAACAATACTGTAAAAAAATAAGAGAGGCAAGGGAAAGGAAAGAGAGAGAGAGAGAGAGAGAGAGAGAGAGAGATAAAGAAAAAAAATCTATTGCATTAGTATATATAGTAAGTGTAACACAGACCGAAGAATTTGTTGTACTGCAAGTAAGTTGGAAATTTGTGTGAAGAGGAAAACTTTAACTATTTTGAGAAATATAATAATTACAATAAGAAATGTAGGATTAAATGTAGATAAAAATGAAAAAAATAAATGAAAAAATGTTGTTCTACGACTGTGTGATGTGTATTAAATAATTGAAGATAATTGAAAAGAAGAGAGACGGAAAAAGGGAAGGGTTAATGTAATAATCGCAAAAGTAAATTAGAGTGAAGTTAAGATAAAAGAAAAATACATAAATAAATAAATTTTATTATTCTACGACAATGTGGTGTGTATTAAATAATTGCAGAATAAAAAAGGAAGAGTGAGAGATAGGGAGAGAGAGAGAGAGGGAGAGAGAGAGAGAGGGAGAAAGAGAGCAGGAAAAGAGTTTTCTGAACAAATAAAATGATTACAATAAGAACTTCAAAGTTAAATTAAGCTATAAAAAGAATAAGAAAATTTCATTATTCTATGACAACGTACTGTGTATTAAATAATTACAGAACAATAAAAAAAGAAAGGGAAAGAGAGAAAGTCGGAGAAACTTAAGAACTATCTTAAGAAATAAAATGATAGAAAATTTAGAGTTATATTGAGATAAAACAAAAAAAAGAAAAAGAAAAAAGGGAGAAGAAAAATACAAAAATAAATAAATAAATTTCATTGCTCTACGACAATTTGCTGTGTCAATAAAAAAGAAATAAAGATGAAGAGGGAAAAAGGGAAGAGTCGTAGCTATCTTGAGGAATAAGATGATTACTATAGAAAATTTGAAGTTAAATTAAAGCTATATAAAAAGAAAATTTCTTTATTCCACGACAATGAACTGTATATTAAATAATTATAGAACAAAGAAAAAGAGAGAAACAAAGAGAGAGAGAAAGGGAGAAAGGACTCCTTTAAAAATTTAAAAAGTTAAAGGGTAGAAGAACCGTTAAAAGCTATTGTCCCTCGCAAGGGACACTAGCTTGTACAGTATAATCTCCTTTAACGCACCCGACGGAGTAGTTGAACTTTTTCTTTTCCTCGAATAAGCGACT
Source organism: Vespula vulgaris (assembly GCF_905475345.1). Taxonomy (NCBI): domain Eukaryota; kingdom Metazoa; phylum Arthropoda; class Insecta; order Hymenoptera; family Vespidae; genus Vespula; species Vespula vulgaris. Next base: position 2,577,474 of record NC_066588.1, read on the forward strand.
CGTACTATAGCAGTCATGTGCTTCTATATATACCATACATTTGAACGACAACGACAACGACAACGACAACGACAACGACGACGACGACGACGACGACGAGGACGATGAGGACGAGGGTAAAAGCTCTCGGCGAAAATTTAAACGTCCCCGAGAAACTCGTTAAACTAATAAGAATCCGCCGCTTAAGCCAACGGGTCCAGTTTGTTCGACGACGAAGAATAATTACGTTGCTCTCGCGACAACACGAAACAACCAGCCGGTTTCTCTTCCGCTCTAATTACGCAACAATTACGTTGGCTAATTAGACGACGATGCGTTCACGACGACGTCCCTCTCACCGACTCGGTGGAACAATTTATTTGAAAAATGACAGTCACTGGATCTTCCTCTCTCTCTCTTTCTGGTCTCTCTGTTTCTCTTTCTCTTTTTCTCTCTCTTTCTGTCCTTCTTTCACCCTCATTCTCCTTCTCCCTTTCTCTCTTTTACCCGTTCAATTCGTTCCACATTTATCGTCTCTTATTATATCATGAATGCGGGCTAATTAACGGTATGACTGCATAGTAAACAAGCTCTATACAAGTCCAACCTAGAAAGAAGAAATATTTTCTTACGTTTATAGACGGTATATAGACGGTAATGTATAAGTACGTACTCGTAAAGAAAAATATGATAATAAAGTAGAATGCCGGTCTCGATCTTTTTCGTGGTTTTCGGTGTTCACGCGTATGTAAGTGTTTACGTTACATATATCTCTTTACTTTGTATAAATATATCGACTTTTTTCTTTCTTTTCTTTCCTTTTTTTTTTTTTTTAGTGGTACTCCTTCGATAAAAATACTTCGATATAAACGCACATCGATCTGTTTTCAACGTTCGTTCCTACGTGATAGAAATAAAAAAAAAAAGAAAAAAAAATATGAGTAAATAAATAAAACAAATATACGTTATAATCGCAGACATCGTAGAATGTTTGTTTATCTAATAAAATAAAATTTATATTTTTGATTTAGAATGTCATACGATTTAAACGCTTTCACAACCTGTCAGAAATAATCTATTATGTTTTACGCGATTGTCCAAGGAAAAAAGAATCAAAGGTTTAGATATTACGTTCGCGTGTCCATGATCCGATTAACTAACTCTCTAACAAGTAGGTACACCCAGAGCAATCTCGTCTACCGTGTATATATTTTATTTAAATATACAGTTAGAATTGACGTCGTTATTCGAAATTTCGATGGAACGTATTTAATTATTATTGAATTTCGCGCTTACGCTGTTACGCGTGATAAATTTTGTAAAAGGATTAGAAATATATCAAGTTAATTGGAACGACGTATCCACGTTCATAATAAATAATCATAATCTCTCACGGATTATCTTTGATCGATCTCGTCCATCCAGTTGCGTTTATACATACCATTTGTAGATACATAACGAATGTTTATATATATATACATGTTATATATATATATATACATACATATATTATTTTATGCAATATAATACATGATTTAAATCATGTTTGAATCATGATTTCTATAATATACCATGTAAACAATAACAATAAGACATTAATAAGTAAAATGATATCATCGCAATTGATTATCATACGAACTAAAAGTAGGTATCATTTGAAAATGCGTTCCTATCAAAAACCACAATGACAACAACAATAATAAAATTATAGTATAATTTATAATTTTCATAATTATGCTTACAATTGCTATTATCAAAAACAAAAAAAAAAAATAGAAGAAAGAATAAAAAAGAAAAGAAAAGAAACATTGAAACAGATATAAGTGATCGTAATTGTTATTATTATACATTGCATATGTAGATATATTTCCTACACACACACAGATTGTATATGATGGCATTGAGAGTACTTATTAAAAGTGTAATTGAAAATCTTGTATGAGAACACCCTAGTTTCCATAGGGACATCGTTAGCGCAAAAAATACTTTTTATTATGTACATGGTATGTACTATTATGTATGTAGTTATACATATATACATCATACATACACACACATATACATATATACACACATATATATACGAACTCTCTCTCTGTTTTTTTTCTCTCTCTCTCTTTTTCTCTAAACATACGTATGTAGATATATATTATTGAGCGTTTGCAGGCACGTGTATGGGCGTTTATACACGCGTCATACGTCCGTGATGAGTTCGTCGTGAAAGCGACGGAAGTCGAGTACTCTCTGGACATCATTGAAAGTGCTCGAGGCAATCGCAATCCGGCCGACCCTTGTGCGTCTATTTCGGTCAATTTAACGCCATCGCGTGGACAATTGAAGCGGCGAGACGGTGTCGGTGGTGTAAAAGAATACGAGATCAGCCGCGAGGCTATCGTTACGTGTCCTTTTCAAAGTATCCCTCTAATCATTTCATTCTCTCTCTCTCTCTCTCTCTCTCCCTCTCTGTCTGTCTCTTTCTCTTCCTATATCTATATATGTGTATAGATCTGTATATTTATGTTCATATATTTATATATATGTATATAAA
>NC_066588.1:2585000-2675000 GCF_905475345.1 Vespula vulgaris
GCTGATTATCGTAGTAAACACTTTTTTCGTTACTACTACTACTACTACTTTTATTACGCTTACTACGTTTACTACGAGGCACAGGTATAAATGAATTTCGAATGACAATATTTAAAAAGCGATATCTTCGAAATTAGACATCGTAGAGACATAAAATAAAAACCATTTTAAAGAGGAGAACATTCTATTTTTATTTATTCATTCGGATATTATCGTTACAATAGGATCGATTTCATCGATATCTCGAAAATATGTATATCTACTACAACTACAGATACATTCAATTGATTTAAAAAATTGATCTATTAAAAATTAAATTTCTTATATCGTTGTATAACAATAATAATAATAATAATAATAATAATAATAATAATAATAATAATAATAATAATAATAATAATAATAATATGCCACCATCATAGAAAAAAATAAAGAAAGAAAAGGTTAATACATTTGTATGAATATGATACACGACATAAGTACGATATTCAATATCTTAAAATAAAATGTTCAATGATATCGAATAATTAATCGGAATAGTTAGGTAAGATGGATGAATGATCGATATCATGCGTGGAATTTCGATGATTGTATGTGTACTAGGATACAGCAAGCCAAGATTGGAATGTCCAAAGGATGTCGTAGCAGAGTTACCACCAGGACGAGACGAAGCCTTCGTGACGTTCGATCAGCCCTCGACCGATCTCGATTGGTTTCGTTATGTACGATCGAAACCTTCCTGGGGTACTAGATTGGAAGCCAACTTGAAAATTGGTACACACGAAGTTAACTTTTTCGCGAGACACCCGGTATCGAAGAAACAAGCAAGTTGCGTTTTGCGTATCATCGTGAAAGGTAAGTTATTTATTTATCATCTTCCTTGTAATTATTTATTAATTTTTTTTATTTAAAAACTAACTAGATAGACATGAAATTTTATATCTATAGTTGGTAGATCATCGAAATAATTTTGTTCTTATTTGAAAATGATAATTATATATGACAAAATTAAGAACGAATTTATTTAATTATTTATTTATTCGTTCATTCGTAAATGACGAACATTCATTCAATATTTTTTTAATATCGTCATATTATTTGTAACGTCTATTATTTTCTTTTTCTTTTTAATTAGGATAATAGCCTCGTCTAATTCGTACTCGCGAATTTTGTGTTATGTTCAGTAATTGATCGGTCACGTATGTTTTACCGATTACACGACTAATTCCGGTTGGAATGAAACGTTAAGATATAAGAAAATATAATTAGGATTATTCGAGTTAATTCAGTAAAATTGGTACAAAGCGTGGGATAACGAAACGAATTATGTATGTCGAAATAGTTTAGGATCAAAGGACGGGTTAAAAAAAACGATGACGTGGAATTACAAGGTATACGCGTGTATACGCTATTCATACCTTCGTTCTCTATTATTTTACGACGTTATACATACGTTGTACATGCACGCACATACACACAGAGAAATTTTCAATTCACGTTATGTTGAACAATAAACGCTACGGATTGATAGTCAGAAATGTGATGAAATATTTCTTTCGTATAGGTATGCAGATGCTGCATAGTAGTCGTCGTTTGTTAAGCGTAGATACATATAATGAAAAAATTCCAAAAGATAAAGAAAAAGAAAAAACAAACAAAAAAAAAATAAAGAAAGGAAAGAATAAAAATGAAAAAGAGAAAGAATCCGTCGTAATAAAGAGCCAACTCTCTATGTATTCGAATTTTTTTGTAATCTCGTCTGTTTTAACGAAGATATCGACGAATGCGTACGAAGATTTTTTTTTTTTTTTTATCAACTTTCGATATAAAACGTTATTTCTAATTCATATAAAACTCGCATCTAAAAGGATACGTCCGAATAATAAAAAATTCCACTCGCTTACACTACTCTCGAATATTTTTGTTGTTCGAATATTTTTGATGAAAACTCTCGTTCGACGACAAATGAAGAAAAAAAAAAAAATAGAGAAAGGAAAGAAAAAAAAAAGAAGTGAAGAAGAGAAAAAATTCGAAGAGAAGGAATAAAAAGTCAACTCGTAGGTATTCGAATTTTTTATTATCTATTGTTTCAACGAGCACACCGACACGTACACATAAATTTTTTTAAATGGATTTTCGATATAACACATTACTTCTAATCGATATAAAATTCGGGTCTAAAAGGATCCGTCGGAATAATGAAATATTCAGCTCGCTTACACTACTCTCCAATATTTTTTGTTGTTGAAATCTCGTTCGATAAAAGGAAAAAAAAAGAAAACAACAAAAAAAGAAAAGAAAAGAAAGAGAGAGAGAGAGAGAGACGAAAAACGAAGAGGAGAAAGAATCCATCGCAATAAAAAAAAGGGGCAACTCGTATGTATTCGAATTTTTTGTAATCTCTGTCTTGTTTTTTCTTTTTTTTTTTATAATGGACTTTCGACATAACACATTACTTCTAATCGATATAAAATTCGGGTCTAAAAGGATCCATCGGAATAATAAAATATTCAACTCGCTTATACCACTCCCTCGAATATTTTCGTTGTTGCAATCTCTCGTTCGACGAGGGAAAAGAGAAAAAAAGAAAGAAAGAACAAAGAAGAAAAAGGAACAAAGAGAGAGAGAGAGAGAGAGAGAGAGAGAGAGAGAGAGAAAGGAGAAAACAGACAGAGAGAGGAAGAAAACGTAAAAAAAAAGTGTCGAACGTTATTTTAAAAGACTTTTAATAATAATACAAGTATACGCGTACGTAAGTATTTCGTGTCTACGTGTGTGTACACGTATGGTGTCTCCTTAAGACGGAGAATAGAATGCGTGCACCGGTGCATGCACCCGTGCCGTGATATGCAAATTCGCGAGGACTCGAGAATGGTAAAGTTACTATGTAAGGGTGGATGTTCATCCTCAAAGAAGAGACCAACCCCCTTAATCTCGGCCACCGAACGCTTTCAAAAGGATTTAATTAAATGCGTTTCTAGAACATGCCTCGGCACAATGCCGGATACGAACGAACAAACGATGAGAGGAAGATGGGGGAACAGAGAAGGTTTGTAGGGGGAGGGAGAGGGTGGAGAGAGGATGAGAGGGGTGACGGGAAGGGGATAAGCATTGCTCGACCGCGAATCGGATAATTCGATGAGTCTAAGCAAACGCGCTCGACCAACTCGACGTGGCCGGATGTTAGATTTCCTCGAGGAATTTCTACTTCCCCCTCCCATCTTCTCTTACCCTATCGTTCTATCATTTTCAATCTTCTCTCTCTCTCTCTTTCTCTCTATTTCGGCCTCTTTCTCACTATCTATCTGTCTATCCATCTATCTCTATCTCTATTTCTATGTCTATCTCTCTTGCTATCGTAAAAATATATAACGCCTGGTGTGAGTAGATTTAAAAGTACATAGGCAACTATCCTGAGCTTGTAGGAGCTTCAAAAAATCTTTTTCTGAAAAATTCTGTTTACATCGCATCAATCCAATCTCCCGATCCAATTATTTCTATATGTATATGCATGTATATATATATATGTATGTATGTATATGTGTATATATGTATCTCATCACAAGGAAGGAAAAGGATATTTGAAATTTTCTCGAAACGAAGAAAAAAGAATAAAAGGAAAAAAGAAAAGAAGAAAGTAGAAAGAAAAATGTAGATATACAAACATTTTTTATAAATACATCTAGTAGCTATGGGAAAACAAAAAATGTAAAAGAAAATGAAAAACAAAACAAAACAGAAAATAGAGAGAAAAAAAGAAATAGTAGGATAGAACGAATAGTACGATTGTTAGGAACTCTCGAATATTAGAAAAGTGACAGTAGATGGATGGAATAAGGTTTAAACCGAGTTTATCCTCGAGAGGGCAAATAGAATGTGCTTACCTCTTCGTCTCGCTTTGTATCGTTTCAAAGGGGGCATATAATGTCTACGCTTAGTAACGAGAATGCAAGAGATGCGGTCGACGCATGCAAATTTCCTCTCCCTTTCTATCTCTCTCTCTCTCTCTCTCTTTCTCTCTCTCTTTCCCTTCCTCTCTTTCAAAGTAGTTACTCTTGGTGAGCTCTGCGATTTAATTAAATACGTCACCGGGTGGATACGGTTCGCCGCAACGAAGACCAGCGATCCTCCTCAAGCTACGATTTAGATAATTCGACGAGTCTAACTAAACGCTCCATTAATTTTCAGTACCTTCTCTCTCTCTCTCTGTCTCTTTCTTCTCTTTCTCTTTCTCTCTCTCTCTTTCTTTCTTCTATCTTCTTTTTTCTTCCTAATACCAGTTAATTATTTTCTTGGATACTACAGCGAAAAAAAATGTACTCTTTAATTGTTATCCACACATTTCTTTTTTTATGTTAAAACCATGATACCGTATCATACTTACGAGAAATAGGAAAAAATATATCAAAAGAAAGTAGACAAATTTATTACGAAATGTGTAATGTGCATGTTTTTGAAATATAAGAGGTGACTTATGAAGGGTCGATTGTTTCGTTTTAAAGAGATCCTTCTCTTCGAATATACGCAGAGTATATGAATAATCGATTGAATATACGAATTATTAGGATATACGAAGAATCGATTGAACGCATCTATGTTACAAACGATAATGTTGCTTTTCGTTTTTTCTTAAATAACGTTAAAACATCGACATTTTTTAACGAGTATTTGTCTGTTTTTGTTGAAAGATATTATTCTTTATTTATTCGATAATTTTATTTTTTTCCTATGAAAAAAAAAAAAAAATAAAAAATTCAAGCAATTGCATGCATGATATGTAAAGCATTAAAAAATACGTTAACGCTTGTTTAATGTTCGTAAACTTTATTGTGTTACGTGATGTATATATACATACAGAAATGCATACATATATACATACATATATTTATATATATTTCATTATTTGGAAATATAATTAAATTCTCAATATAATGATATCGTTGTTACGAACGTTTAGATTATTTTCACATGTTTTCCCATACGTAATAATTCCGTTGGAAAATAGAACTTTTCCATTAAATCTTTTTCCTTTATTGGGAAACTAATGCGAACAAACCAATTAAACGTCTCTAAACCCAACATTCGGCAGCGACCAATCACAAACGAAGGAAAGTTCTCGGTGCAACGAGACGAGGAAGCTTTTCCACGCTTCGTTTGATCGCGCCGACGACGAATTTCCACAAAGCCTCTGCGTTGCTACTGCTATTCGTCGTTCCGAGTAGTACGAAAGTTTAAGCGCTAAGGAGCCTCGTTAGAGCCACGAACGAACGGAACGACCGTGATAAGTATGGACCGGTTGCTCGCGGCCGTCACGAGATACGCCAAGCGAATTATTATAGTTAGTGTGTGCCCGCGAAAATGAGACTTTTAGAGAAGAAAAAAGCAAAAATGAAAAGAAGAAAAAGAGAAAAAAAAGAAAGCCTTCTCTTATTGTCCTCGTTTTATCTTTTTTCTTTTTCTCTTTTCTTCTTTTTTCTTCTTTCTTTTTTTTTGTTTTTTCATTGCGACGTTCTCCTTTACGCGTTAGAAAATTTCGAATAAATTCGAAAAGAATCGTGTAATGTTTTCGATGTATTTCGATGATATTTATTTATTTATTTATTTGTTTTTTTCTTCTTTCCTTTCCCAATTACAAAGATTGATTTTCTGGTGACGTCAGAGTGATCCTCTTTTATGTCAACAAAATTTCGTTTCGACGAATTCGTAAATAATATTCAATGAATCGTATAACTTTTTTGATGTATTTTATTTCTGACGTTATTCTTTGTTTATTTATTTATGTGTTTCTTTTTTTTTTGAATTACAGAGAGTAATTTTCTATGACGTCACATTGATTCTCTCCCACGTTAAAAAATTTCGTACATATCTACAAATTTGAAGATAATTTTTAAAGAATCGTATGTCATTCCTTTCTCTTTTTTTTTCCTTTTCAACGATTAAAATATATACAATCTCGATGTGATTTTAACGATATTTTTTCTTCTCTTTTTTTTTTTTTGTTTGGAATTACAGAAGGCGAAGCACCAAAAGTGAAAGACTGTCCAAACAATATCGATGTGACCGGAAAAAATGGTACGTCGATAACATGGACGGAGCCAATTTTCACGGACAACGTGAAAGTCACACGTATTAGCAGCAACGAGGTAATAACTTACAAAAATTAATATTATGATATTGTAGACATTTTTATAATAATAATAATTATTATTCTTATTATTATTATAAATCGTTCGGCGAGTATAAGGATGCGTCATAAGAAGAAAAGTAGTATAATTATGCGGTTAATAATATGGGGAACATCGTAAATTTTCCGATGACATTTAACGAAAATTTATTTCGAACCCTTTAACCACATTCTAAGGACGAGCCAATTAACGTGGCTAATGAAGATTATCGTTCGCGCCATTTTCGTGAGCGATAAAAATTAATTAAGGACGAACGGAAGGACCAGAACAACGTTGAACGGAACGTTCCGAGTTAATCTCAAAGGACGAAAGAATAAAAGAAAAAAAAAAAGAAAACGAAATATATATATATATATATTTATAAATGTGTGTGTGTGTGTGGGTGAAAAAGATCAGAAAAGAATGAAGAAAAACGAAGTAAACGAGAAAGAGAGAGAAAGAGAGAGAGTTTCGTTGTTGGAAATTTCTTTCTCACACGCTTAATTAACCACGACTACAACGCTCCACGATATTAATTACACACCAAGATGGTTTACTTTCAAGATGGCGGACTTCCGTATATATACCAAGTTATTCAAAATGAAGCATAGACAAAAAAAAGAGATAAAAAGAGAGATAAAAAGAGAGATATCGAGATTAAATAGATAGATAGATAGATAGATAGATAGATAGAAGAAGGGAGGGAGGGAGAGAGAGAGACAGAGAGAGAGAGAGAGAGAGAGAGAGAGAGAGAGAGAGAGAGAGAGAGAGAGAGAGAGATAAAGAAAAACAAAGAGAAATAGTTTTATAAAGATGTTAGTTTTATAAATTATATCCTATGACTTCCTGATACTCGGCAATCGGTATACGCTCAATAATTAATTGTACCGATAAGTACGAATCGATATATGAAAATTATACCTTTTAAAGTCATTAACGTTATATTGCCTCGCGGTAATATTCGTGCTTAATGGTCGATACAACAGCAAGCCCGGCCCTGACAAAGGGCTACGATGCTTCATAAACGTATGCAAATTTTACAATGGTAAATGCCGTTCAAACAACCCTACGCGTTATATATTTACGGTATATAAATATGTATCCATACATACATACATATATATATAAATGTACATATAAATGTATGTATGTACGTGAACTCGCGAGCGCCAGTTATCATAACGTTGTCGCACAAAGGAAACGATATACAGAGAAGCAAAGCGTAATGTCATTCCCTCCCCTCACACTTTCATTCTCTCTCTCTCTCTCTCTCTCTCTCTCTCTCTCTCTCTCTCTCTCTCTTCCTCTTATAGATACACATAGAGAAATCGCATCCAGATTTCACGAATACAAAGTAGATCGCAAAGCCCCATTAGTGTTTCAAACTATAATAATAATATAACAATAATAATAATGATTACGATTCGAGATTGTAAATTGCACTGAGATGATAATAATTAATTCATAAATTATCAGGATTCTTTCGAGAGAAATTTCTGTTATCATCTTTTCTTTTTTTTTCTTTTTCTATTTCTTTTTTTCCGATCGAGAGATTAAACAATATATAATACTGATGGGGTGTAATATACCGACGTTAAATCCGTCGTTTTTCTGCGATTGAAATTTTGGATTAACGTTAGTCGCTTAAACAGATCCAGCAAACGAGAGCAGTAGATAATATCGTTTCTATCGAGAGATTACTTTTAATCGCGAATAACGCCGAAATTTTATTATTTTTTTTTTTTTAAATAGCATTCGGACTTGATGAATTTCATTTTTCTATTGAATTTATATGAATGTGTTCTTTATCTTGATCAAGCAAAAAATTTTGAAATATTAAAATTTTTTAAATGATACGAATGATGAAAGTGAATGATAAAATTGAAGAAATGTATATAAATGATACATAAAAAAATATATATATATATATATATATATATATATATATATATATATATATATATATCTGGGGCTCTTTTTACATGGTATTTTTATACATCATTCAGAGTTACACAGATTTCTTAACCTGTTTTATTCACCTTTTATGTGGTTGTAAAAACACATACACTGATTAATTTCCAGAAAATGTCACGAAAGTCATGCGTATTTTTTTTCTTTCTTTCTTTTTCTTTTTCTCTTAAAGAAATATCTTCCTTTCATTTTCCACGACGAATTAATTTTTTCTTTCATGTGTGTTTTCTTTTTTTTTCCTTTTTGTTATCAAAATGTTTTTAATGATTGCATTTCCATATTTTAAATTGCTCTTCGCACGGTTCGCGTTGGTTTAACGCAACTCTCATGCATTTTGTAAATCAATTTTTGTAGAGATTTTTTTATTCACGCCATTTCTTTTTTTATTCTCTTTTCTCTTTTTTTTTCACCATGTTACGCATCCACTGTGTAAAAAGAGATCCAGATGTGTTCGATAAAAAGAAAATAAATAAATATATATATATATAATATATTAAAATTATTTTTAAAAAGTCAACATTTTATGAGATCGTATTACTCAATGATATATTTTAATCTGCTATCATATTTCGTATTAAAAGTGGGCTGAAAAAATATATAAGAAGGAAATATTTTCTTTAATAAGGGAAAAAAAGACGGAGAGAAAGAGACAGAAAGAGACAGAGAAAAAGAGAGAGAGAGAGAGAGAGAGAGGCAAGAATCCCGAGAGAGAAAAATATTCAAAAAAAAAAAAGAAAAAAAGAAAGAAAAAGAAAGAAAAAGAAAAAGAAAAAGAAAAAGAAAAAGAAAAATAGAAAAACAAGAAAAAAATTGGTCGGCCGTACTTTTTGACGTACAGACGAAACGAGAATTTTCGAGTACTTTCGAGTGACTCCGGTGAAAGAGAGTCAGAATGTATAGAAGGACTTTACATGCTTGTGATTTTTCCCTCGACCGAGCTACGAATCGTTCTGAATTTTATATCGACCGACAGGATTTCCTCTAGAGTTACGCGTTGAAACACGTGAACGCGAGAAACGAGTACTCGTTAATAAATTAAACTCCTATCTTTTTTATCTGTCTCTCTCTCTCTCTCTTTCTTTCTGTCTCTTTGTCTCTGGTAGACACACACACACGCGAACGTACACGCATATATGCATACTCTTATTATGGAAATTACAAATTTTGGAAATTATCTCTACCATACGTCGATAATGAAAGTGGAGAGCGGAGTAAAAAAAAAAAAAAAAGAAAAAGAAAGGAAACAGAAAAGAAAAATAAACAAAAAGAAATAAATACAAAGGTTAAATGAAGCGTGATTGTATAAAAAGTGAAGTATATTAAAACTGTTGAAATAATAAATTTCGTAGTTTATGAAGGAAGAGAAAGAAAAAAAGGTGGAACATTCGACGAGATAAGAGGAAGAAGTGGAGGAAAACAAAAGAGAGAAAAAAAAAGAAAGAAAAAGAAAACACCGGATAAAGAGGATACGAGGGCGTATCCATACTTTGTAACATTTTCAAAAGGTATGTAGTTAACTAGGGAATAACTTTGTAGACGATGTAAACTACGTAAACTTTGAGAGAGGTAAACTGTATGAACGCCAACGATTCGCAACAATGTTCTTTGAGTAATAGAAGAAGGGAACAACGGCCAATGCAACGATGGAAACTGTTCGAAGTATCGATATATGCATACTACCTCCCCCTAACTATTTTCTGAATTAGTCTCGTTATCGGAACTTGTCTACGTTAGGCGGTAAATGTAAGTCCGATATATCGATTAGATTCTTCGTCATTTGGCACGTAATCTCAAATACATATATCTGCCATATAGAGATTTCGATAAACTTCTCTTCGATTCAATCGTATCTTTATAACAATGATAATAACGATCACAATAATAATAATAACGATCACAATAATAATAATAATAATAATAATAATAATAATAATAATAATAATATAATGAAAATAATAATAATATTAATAAAAAAAAATAATATTTTCAATGTTATTACCCATTATGATAAATAATAGCCGAGAAGTACAATTTTATTATTTTTATAATTATAAAAATAAAAAAAAAAAATAATAAAAACTCTTTCTTCCGTTTGTGAAATAATAAAAAACGGTAATGAATAGTATCAATTATTATGTCCGTCAAATGAATTGAAACGACAATGTTTTTTAAATAATTTGAAAGCATATTTAACGTATACGCTTACATGCAAATATCCAAAAAATAATCATAATATATTGAACATAGAATTGTTAGAAAAAAATGTCTATGGTAATAAGACTCGATTATAGAGTCGACTCCATATTAGCTTGAATCAGAACCTTTGTAAAAACCTTTGAGCGACACACGAAATAATGATAATAGTGATAATAATAATAATAATAATAATAATAATAATAATAATAATAATAACAATGGTCGTAGTAAAGACGAGTCGTAACGTAACAATTGCATCACTGTATCATTGATATTATTTCGAGCAAAAGAATTCTGTCCTTTTTACTTTTTCTATTATTTTCTTTCCTTTTTCTTTTTCTTTTTTTTTTAATCTTCTCCCTCTTTTCACTTCCTTTCGTTTCTCTTGTTATTTTTACAGAGTCCAGGACGTCCGTTTGACGTTGGAGGGCATAGAATAGAATACGAGGCCAGCGATGAGGCCGGTTGGTCGAGCAAATGCGTCTTCACTGTGGTCCTACGAGCCGAGTGAAAAGTATTAAGAGAAGGGAGTCGAAGAGAAAGCTAGTTTGCTCTTGGCGGTCGAGAGGAAGAGGTACGAAACGGGATGGAGGAAATAAGGGAGAGAAAAAAGAGAACAAAAAAGTAAAAAGAAAAAAAAAAAGAAAAAATAGAAAGAAATAAAAAAGGAACAAAAAAAAAAAGAGAGAGAGAAAAGAAACAGGAAAAGGTGGAAGTAGGAAGAAACGCGAAATGAAGTAGCGAAGGAGAAGAGGAGGAAAAGGAGGAGGAGGGGGAGGAGGAGGAGGAAGGAAAAAAAAAGAAAAAAGAAAAGAAAAAAAACGAGAACAAAAGAACAGCAAAAGAAGAAGAAGAAGAAGAAGAAGAAGAAAGGAAGGAGAAAGAGGAGGACGAGGAGGAGGAAAAAGAAAAAGAAAAAGAAGAAGAAAAAAAAATGAAACGCCAGCACGGAAGAATAGCGATAAGGTAATATAAATGGAAATTCCGGCGAATCGCGCGAGCAAACACACCGAAGACATAACAACACAGATACCACCTCCTTCTTCTTCCTCTTTCCCTTCTCGAGCTTCGTAATGGATTCCGTTTTGCAGGTTAAACGCGACCGAAAACACGAATATATCTCGGTTTGCGCGATAAGCGGCCCATTCGCCCAACCCACCCATCGCCACCCACTCCCACCTCACCCAATCGCGATACTCCATTGCGTTTTATATTGAAAACTTATGCGAATCGACGTTTTCCCTCCTACCCTCTCTCTCTCTCTCTCTCTCTTCCACTCTCTCTCTCTCTATCTCTCTCTCTTCCACTCTCTCTCTCTCTCTCTCTCTCTCTCTCTCTTCCACTCTCTCTCTCTCTCTCTCTCTCTCTCCCTCTCCTCTCTTTCCATTTCTTTCATCCTATCTCGTTCGATATTTCCTTCTTTTTTCCTTCTTTCTTTATCATGTTGACTTTTTACTCTATTCGATCTTAACATTTTTTTCGTGTTTTTTCTGTTTTTCTTTTTCTCTTTCTCGTTTTCTTTTTTCTTAATCCGAAGTGTGATCGATGACACTCGTAATGGTTGATAACAGGGAAAGAGAGAGGGAGGGAGAGGAAGTGAGGAGAGAAAGTAAGAGAGAGAGAGAGAGAGAGAGAGAGGAAAATATTTTATCCGCAATCATGTCCTCCGGTGGTTGTTAAAATCTCATGGGAGCCGATATAAGATACGACTTCGATTTGAAATCGTGTTGCGCATCGTTGAAAGTGAAAATGAGAAAGAGAGAGAGGGAGAGAGAGAGAGAGTCAATCGAATAACAGCAAATGAAATATGAGCCTGTTCTAATGGAAAACGCGATGTATATATCTTTTTTCTCTTTATCCTTTTTTTTTTTATATATAAAATCATGTAAATGTGAAATAAGCGTAATCGACAACAATTGATTCAAAGGCACCATTTCGTGATATTAATAATCGGTAACATACGTATCTAATTGTTCTTTTATGATTTCTAATTTCTATCTTTTCTTTTCCAAATTCTACGTTTTAATCTATTGCTATGTTAATTATTGCACGAAACGTAAATCGCAAAAAAAAAGAAGAAAGAAAGAAAGAAAGAGAAAAAGAAAGTATGACGATCGATTGGAATAGAAGTTCGTTAATCGCGATTAATAATTAATTTGCGAATTAATACCATTATTATTGATTAAAATCCAATCGTTAATAAGTTTCATCGTTAACAAACTTGAATACCTATACACATACACACACACATATATATATAATTGTTGTAACAAATTTTCGTAAATTCGTTTTTCATTCCATCCCTTTCTCTCTCTCTCTCTCTCTCTGTCCGTCTCTCTCTCTCTCTCTCTCTCTCTCTTTCTCTTTCTCGTTTCATATTAAAGGTATTAAATACCACGAGAAGAGAATTACATGTAAATGAAATATAATAATTGGCTAGCATTATCCCAATAACTATTGTACAACAGGTATTTGTCTGTGGGTACGTATACACACCTATTGTTATCTCCATATCGAAGATTCGAATAACTTCCCGATGATGAACTATAAATGCATGGTATATGTATAAATGATTAATTCTATTACTTATACGGATATGAGAAGTAAGTTTGTTCCAACGTCTAAATAAATTTGTAAGAAGAGAAACTTCTCGAACGTATATACACGTTTAACAGTAATATTATATCAACAGTATCGCGAAGAACACCGAACTCAAATACATATATATATATATATATATATATATATATATATATATTCGAATAATAAAAACGGATATAAAACTTTTATCGTAACGTAACAATAAGGTAAAGATAGTTCTGAAAAAAAAAATAAATAAATAAATAAGTAAAATGAAAGGAAAAAAAAAAAGAGAGAAAAGGAAAAAAAAGGTAATGTTTAAAACGACATAGATAACTGTCGTTAAGCTCATCGAATCGATCATTGAAACATAGCCGTTCGTACCTAATTATTTATTAATATAAGGGAACGAGATTGTGTCCATTCATCGAGATAACTCTCGAAAAAGAAAAAAAAAAATAAAAAACGAAAAAACCAAAAAAAAAGTAATGAAAAATGAAAATAATAAAAAATCTTCGAACCGGACAATAGATTTTCATACTTTCGATGTCCGAAGTCAATATACCTACATACAATATGTACGTACACGTTCCGTCGTAATTTTATTCTCTCGTTTATGTACCAAGCCAAAACCAAACCAAACTAAACCAAATAAAAAAAAAAAAAAAAAAAAAAAAAAAAAAAAAAAAAGAGGAAAAAGAGGAAAGAGACAAAAATAAAAATAAAGTAGGAAAATATAAAAAAAAAAAGAGAAAGCAAAACAGTAAATAAATAAATAATTATTAAAACGGGATGATCGAGAAAAACGAGTAAAAGCAAAAAGGTAAAAAACAAAAAAAAGGGAAAAAGAAAAAAAAGGACGACTAGGCGGCGATCAATGGTTCTAACGAATCTTCTAGGTGAGATGTTGCGCTAGAAACTCTAGTTAGCTTAAATATTAAGATGTAATCTGTGAAAAGAAGGAAACGATACCTAAATGTGTAAATGAACATTTTGTTTATTATTTATTAATACCCCTCCCTAACAATCGCATCATATCATTGTTACAATTAAACGAACAGGCACATAATAAATATGCCATCGTATCCGGCATTACTATGAATGTATAAAATTTATCTATATCGAATATACGTATATATAATATATATGTATATTACAAGGAAAAACAAAGATAGCAACTTTCGTAATGATTTTTCGCTCACCTACATACATACATACATACATATATATATATAGATATATATATCTCCTTAGAATAAAAATGGCAGTAAAGTAAATAAAGGCAAGTATTATTTACGAAAATTTTTGATATGCTACGTGACATCATATAGAAATTTATCCGATCGTAATAAAATAGTACGAAACGAACGAATTTTCTTTTAAACTAAAAGAATAGGAATCTAACGATAAAAGAGAGATAGAAAGAAAGAAAGAAAGAAAGAAAAAGAAAAAGAAATAACTTAGAACACAACGTACATACGTGACATGATGATAACGCAGGAGAGAGAAAGAAAGAAAGAGAGAAAGAGAGAAAGAGAGAAAAATACGACTCGTAACTGCAACATGACATGACAACAACTGATTTTCATTCGCTTCTCGGAGTTGCGAACAATAAAAAAAAAAAAGAAAGAAAAAACTCACGTAATAAAAATAAAAAAGAAAGCTAGCGTTATGAAACGTTTATAGCAGTTTTTTCTCTCCTCTCTCTCTCTCTCTCTCTCTCTCTCTCTCTCTCTCTCTTTCTATTATAATATTTCTTTCTTTTTACATCTCTCTTTTTACATCATCCAATTAATGTCGATGAACGAAAAGTCGTCGTTAATATTTCGTAGTACAACTACCGAATTTAATTCTTCGACTCGTCGAATGGTATAACGAGAAGGAGACAGAGAGAGAAAGGGAGACAGGAGAAAAAAGAGAAAGAAAAAGATAGATAGATAGATATATAGATAGAGATATATAGAAACTCTTTCATGTGCAACATCTACGCCGTGGAAATATTCTCGTATCGACTCGAGCTCTCGGATAATGAGGAAACGATGCAAAGTGACCGTTCCTCGTCGAACGTTCCTCCTCCTCCCCCCCATCCAAGTGGTGCCTCTGCAACAGCTGTTGCCTCTGCTCCAAATAGTAATCCCGTTCCCTCGGTTGCTGTCGATCTGAAAATACAAACGAGTTAACCTCACGAAGGACGATCGAGCGTTAATCATCGACCTCTTTCCCTCCTCTTTTCACCTCCACCACCTTCTTCCACCACCTTTTCATTTTCCTTTACCGACAACTCTCGTACGACGTTCTATATTATTATTTACCTAAAGCATCTGTTTTGTAATTGGAAACTTTGTACCTTTAGAGAAACTTTTGAAAACTTTACGGTAAGTATCGGTAACTTATTATTATTGGCTTTTAATTTTCAATAGGGTTCTGTCCTTCTTCTTCTTCTTCTTTCTTCTTTTTTTCTTCTTTTCTTCTTCTCTTCTCTTTTCTTTTTTTTTTTGTTCTTTTTCCCTTTTTTATTTGTGTTTGTTCGTTTTTTTTTCCATTGATAAAATCGATTAATTTCTTGAAACTGTATTACATCGGGATAGGATAAAGGTTCTTCTTATTTTTTTCTCTTTTTCCTTTTTCTGAATGAAAGTTTTCTTTTTACAAGCAGGGAGAAGCGGTGCTTTTATTTTGATCTTAGTTTAATGAGTTGATAAGAAACCCGACAAATTTAAATTAACTTAATTTTTTAAGAATTTTTATAACTTCCTTCTTTTTCTTTCTTACTTTTCATTTTCTTTTTCTTTTTTCTTCTTTTCCCCAGACAGAAATTAATTGAGATTAATTAATCGGGGTTTCTTTTTTTTTGTTCTCGTTCCACTTTTTTCTTTTCTTTTCTTTTTTTTGCGAAAGGATAATTGGGATAATAATCAGGTGTTTTTCGCTCTTACTTTTCTTTTTTTCCTTTCTCTTTTGTTTTCTTTTCTATTAAAAGAAACACGTTAAATAGGAGAATTCACAAAGGAGAAGATTTAGTGACTGTTATCATCGGACACTTTGGAGGAGACCTAAGAATAGCCAAGAGTTGGACGTCGTCGACAACGATTAACGTAAAAGCAGTTCAATTTACCTAACTGCTCTTCGTCTTATTCCGAAGTGGTTCGACCCATTTTTCTCGTTTCACAGAGTCTCATTTCCAAGCATTTACGAAGACTCGAAAGAATTACATAGATATCGTCGATGTGCTAAGTCATAAAATATTTCAAAGAAGCTCGTAATAAAAATCATTGAGTTTCTTTTCCTCTTTTCCTTTTTTTCTTCTTTTTCTGATTTTTTTTTCTTTTCTTCATTCGAATCTCAAGGCAACTCGAGATAAATTCAGCGAACGGGATTTGATATTTAATCGAGTCGCGAAAACGAGGGCACTGAGACCACACGCACGAATATCTTCCATCGATTTATCTACTTCGTATGTTACATATATGTGTGTGTCTATGTACATACTTATATATAAGTGTACCTATATATATATATATATATATATATATATATATATAAGTATATGTATTTGCCATCTCGTGAACTTTGCGAATCTAGGACGGAATGCTGGGGCACGTGTCGTCAGGGGCCAAGTCTCTGGAATGTTTTCCCAGATGCTCTCTTATATGTATGTATAAGATATCTATGTATGTATATATGTATATGTATGTCATCCTGGTAGCTCACTCAACCAAGTTTTACCTCCACGTGATCCAGTTAAAAGCCGATTACAATTTTCAATGAGCTTTATCGTCGTTAAATCACTTGACGGCGTTGGTCCCATTGAAAGATGTCGGTGCTCGATAAAGAGATTCTACAATATATCGTAGCTTACACCTTCGATTGGATCGAATTTTGAAAGAAAAAGAAGAAGAAGAAGCTTGAAAAAGCTTTTAGATATATTCACGTAGTACTTATTCGAGAAGAAGAAGAAGAAGAAGAAGAAGGAAAAGAAGAAGAAAAAGAAAAAGAAGATATCGTTATTGATCACGATTCGATTTCGAGTGAAAGAGAAAAAAAAATGTCCCTAGAGTCGTCTATGATAAATTCCGAGTCTATGTGAATTTATTAAATTAATAGTTTGAGATCGTTTGATTAAATTTCAAGGATATTACTTTTTTTTTTTATTGAAAATTCACGTTTCCTTTCTAAATCGAATTCTAAATAATATAAGTATCTTTATACGATTCATACTATTTTTTAATTTTAGTTAGAAATCGTTTAAAAATCGTTTCTGAATTAGAAAAGAAAGAAACAGGAAAAAGAACACTCTTCGTTTACGATAAATTTGATCGATCAAAATTTCATTAATATCATACTAATTGGAAATTGTTTGATTGAATTTATAAACCGTCTTTTCATAATCGAGAAACGTTTTTTCGCACGATCGATTTTAAAATTCAAAAAAAAGAAAAGAAAGAAAGGAAGAGAGCACTTACGATCTACGATAAATTTGATCAATGGTAATTTTGTTAATATTAATATAAAATCTGCTTAATCAAATTTTACAACATTTCTATATATATATTTTTTGTATTCGAAAATCGTTTCATCGTGATCGTCTTTGAATAAGAAAAAAAAAGAAAAGAAAAAAAGAATCACGATCTACGATAAATACGATCAATATAAATTTTATTAATACCATTAATACTAAGTAGTGATTAATTTATATGCGTCGAAATTCGAATTGGTTTGGATTAAAATGAAGTGTCCTCTCGAGTAAGAGACTAAGAAAAAACTGTTGGAAGTTGTGTGTTAATGGAACGATCATATAAACCATGAACAACTATCTCTCTCTCTCTTTCTGCGCTATGTGAGAACGAGAGGATAGTTGAAGTTCGCGGCTCTTCTTTATACACCCTAATTGTAAGTGGCTGTCGTCATCCCTGGGTTGAGTCTTCTCACGAGTTATAAAAGCGATACAAAGAAGGCCAAAGAGCGACGAGTTTTGCAAATTATACTTTTTTCTTCCTTTTTTTTTCTAAGATCTTTACGTATATTCATATCTTAATAAAAAAGAAAAAAAAAAAGAGAAAAGAAAAGATTTATTTACCGATAATAAAACACGTTATATTATTATAAAACGTATCACTGGTAACATATGCGAATGTATATATACACGCATACATATTTATATATGTGTGTATGTGTATAAAGAAAAAAATATTGTAGCGAAACACTGTAATGTATACTACAAATGATAGTAATTAAAATGAATTATATAATTAACTATTACAACAATTCGAATTCATGTTGATCAATTTTTATTTTATCTATACCCATTAATATAGATTATCATTTTAAAAAGATAGAAATTTTTATAATTTATTATTTTAATAGCAATTTCGAATTCCATCTCTTTCTCTTTCTCTGTCTCTCTTTCTGTCTGTTTCTGTCTGTTTCTCCGTCTTTCTCTCTCTCTCTCTACCCTCGTAGTTACCGTCTCTGTTTTCTACAGTGCTACCTCGTTCATCTCCTTGACTTCGTCGTCGTCTTCGTCTTCGTCGTTGTCGTTGTCGTTGTCGTTGTCGTTGTCGTTGTCGTAGCTGCCCTCGTTTCCTTTTATGCATTATTAATAGTGCACTGTTAACTGAGCTCTTCTCTATCTCTTTCTCTCTCCCTCTCTTTCACTCTCTCCCTCTCTCTTTCTCTTTCTTACTCTTCCTATTTCTATCTTCTATCTTCTATCTTCTATCTTTTCTTCTTACTCTTCGTTATGTAGTTACGTTCACATAAATCACCGAAGAAACGACGTACAGTCGAACTCTCGTCCTCGATCGTAAATCAATGATCATAACGATCGCGAGAATCATTGAGCATCGAATCAACGTTGATGAAACGAAAAAGAAGAAAGAGGAAGAGAGAAAGAAAGAAAGAGAGAGAGAGAAAGAGAGAGAGAGAGAGAAGGAGAATGTGTGTGTGTGTGTGTATCATAAAAATTCTTCGAACGTAGAAGCTGGTTAACATCTACTATGATCTCGTAAATCTTTTTCGTTTCTAAAGAGAACTCGATGAAAAGATAGAAAAATATTATCTATTTATAAAAGAACAAGTGTTTCCAAATTTGAAGTATAGAAATCCAAACGAATCCGCTATTTCTCTACGAGGATGAAAATAAAAAAAGAAAAGAAAAGGAGAAAAATAAAACGAAAAGAATGTACGATTATGTTTCAATAAAAAAAAATTTATACATCCATACATATATGTGTGTGTGTGTGTGTGTGTGTGTGTGTGTGTGTTTGTGCATGTATAAAATTGATTCTTAAAGCTCATGAATATTTATAAAAAATTTATTCCTATAGGTTTCGACCTTATAACGATTCATTGTTATTACGAGTAAGCGAGTGTTTGTATATGTATAAAAAAAAAAAAAGGGAAAAAAAATTGGGAAAGGAAAGAAATTTTGTACTCGTAAAAGTTCGACGTCTAAACGACATTTTGATCGGTTAAATTCGACTTGATCTCGGTAATATTTAATAGATCCTGCAACTCTTTCAATTCCGAAACGGAAAGGATAGATTCGAGTTCGGGTGATATAGCGTCCTTCAAACTCAAAGACGCTAAATCGACGGTGTCTATGTTCCCGTCGTTCTTCAAAAGTTGCTTCAACTTTTTAATGTAATTCTTTAAACCCGTTTGCACGGCCAGACCAACTTTCGAGTCGGCACGTGACAATCTACGATGTATCGGCCTTTCTTTTTCCAATGTCATATCGTCAAAAGAGGAACGTTTTTGAGTTCGCGAATCGTTCTTATCCAATACCAAAGTGTCTCTCGATACAACGGCCAATCGAGGACACGTATCCATCTTGATTAATGATTTATTTCCATCCGCGTACTCGCAAGTTTTATCGAAATTCTTTGAAACGGCGATTCCTTTCTTCTGCGTATTTTTTTTCGTAACCAAAATATCCAAATCCAGATCATCGATAATCGGTTTTTCGTTATTACTCTTAGGAGAACCACTCGGTTGATCGGTTTCGTTCTTGATCGATTCGTTTTCGTCGTCTATCAAATTTACCAAGCGTTCGCGTAAAACTTTCGTACTAGTTCGACATTCGCCGACCGCTCTCTGGCAAGGTTCGTTCGTTCGATTCATCGAATTTCGTTCGTAATTCATATTGATCTTGAAAATTTCGTTACTAACGTTGATCGGATTAATTCTATCGGAATTATTGTCCGTCATTTTCGTTGACTCCTGACGTGATCTACGATCACGTACCTTCTGAAACTTTGGACAACTTTTGCCGACGACGTTCTCGTGCAAGGATCCCCTTGATTTTCCGTCGTCATTTTCATAGCTACCAAGAAACTTCGGGAGCAACCTCGAGGAAATGCTCGATGATGGCTCGAAGTTAGGCGCCGTCATCATCGGTCTTACTATATCGAACGAAGAAATTTCCTTTTCCATCGATCGTAAAGATCCTTTACCTTTGGTATTGTAATCCTCGATATCCTTTAAACCTTCGATACGTTCGCTCTTCGTACGATCGTCGATCGTTTTCCTTTTCCCGGTTAAAGTCAAATTGGCCGATCTTGGCCTTGGAGAGGATGGCCTTGAACCGTACGCGGAGGTACGTTCGCCGGAACGTAGTTTACCTCTTTTGGATCTCTCGAAGGTGTTTCTCTCCGGCCTGTTCCCGTATTTTCTATTGAACGAGACCGACGGATTGCCGCTGATCCATGGGAGAAGTTTCCGAGTTGTTCTACGATCCCGCGAAGATGGAACCGAGGATTCACGGGAATTATTCGACATAACGTCGCGATTACTATCGGGCTCGCTTGAACTCACCGAGCTTACGTTCGTAATAGAATCCTTATCGGCTTTAACGATCGAGGATGCCAACTTACTGCGTACAGATTTGACGGTATCGTTGCTGCACTTGGACACAACGTACTTTCTTGTTTGTACTTGATCGACGTTCGAAGTTCTCCCTAGTTTTCTTCGAATCGAGTTTGAATCAACCAGACCGGCTCCAACGTGTCTCCCTTTCCTCAACCACCCGGAATCCCTTCTCGAGCCGATCGATTCGCACAGAGACTCCTTTGGTTCCGCTTTGCTCGCCTCTTTCCTCGAATCTTTTTTATCGTTCGATTGGCTAGGAAAGTTCTTGACCTTTCCCTTCGAATTATTACCGTTCTTCTCGTACAAACGCGTACGTTGTACGTAATTATCGTCGACGATCTCCTTTTCCCGATCGGTCTCTTTCGAAGATAGATTCGTCGTGTCCGTACCTTTCTCGTCGGTCTCTCGTTTCCGTATACCCTTAACAAGAAAATGATCCAAGGGATGTAAGAACTCCATCTCTTTCTTGCTCATACCCAAGGTAGCGTCGTAATATTCCTCGACGAAGTCGAAGAAATTGTGATCGTATTCTTCGTTCAATCTTATTCCGAGGGTGGTATCCGACGTGTTTAAATGTATCGAATTGAATATGACGTCGCCCGGTGGCTGATGATTTCTGTAACGTTTCTTAAGGCTCGCCTCGATCAGTTTGTGACGGTAAGCGTTGTAATTGAAGGTCGATATGTCGATGATAGGTAATTCGGAATTTGTTACAACGAACGAGGAGGATCTTTCGACCGGTACGTCTTTTATTTCGTTGTCTCTTTTATTCGACGTACCCGTCGATTCGTCCTGATCGTATTGTCGTACCTCGTCACCTTCTATCTCATAACGACTACCGTTTGAACAAAGATTCGGCGTTGATACCGTTCTACGATTTGAATCTACGTTAAAGTGTAGATCGAAATCCGAGCTGGAACTTGAATCGATTGGAATCGGTGCAGGATAATGCATCACCACGGCCCTTCGTATACGCTCCTCCGAACTGCTATTACTAGCTCGTCCAGTTTCATGATGATATTCCTTTATATCTGAACCGCCCGAGGGTGAACCACCAGCTATCCTTCTTCTCGGATCCCTCTTATTCCATCTCCCGTCCGATCCGTTCCCGCTCCTTGATTTCCCCTAAGCCGACGCGAGAAAGTGCAGAGATATTTGGAATTTGAGGAGTACGTTCAAACAAAGAGATTCATTCGATGAAAAGCGTTATTACCGCCCGCGGACATGCTTATTGATCAATCTCTCTCTCTCTCTCTCTCTCTCTGTTGTCTGTCTCCGTCCGTCCAGATATGTCTGTCCGTAGATTACTTTTCTTTATTTTCTTCGCGAATGTCTGACGCGATTCGTCAAAGACGAGGAAACATTTTTCTCTTTTCTTTCTCTCTTTCTTTCTTTTTTTTTTATAATCCTCTCTTCCTTTCTCTTTTCTTTCTTTCTTTTTTTTTCCTTTTCGAATCAAAGATCGTATCGTTCGAAAAACAAAGTGGCGCCCATAAAGCGATCTCTTTATAATAATCGGCGTTGTGGTATTAAAGATATCGTATCGAAGGAGAAAGATAAAACGAAAGGGAAGAAAGGACGAGGTAGAGCGAAGGAGAGAGATATTGAAGGAATATAAAATGCAAGGCAAAAAAGAAAAGAGGGGGAAAAAAAAGAAAGAAAATGTGCGCACACTTCGGGAATAGAAAAGAGAAAAGAGAAAAGAAAAAAAGAAAGAAAAAAAACACCTCTCGTCTGTCACTCATGTATATGTCTCGTTCAATTAATCAAACGATAACGAGATAATAGCAGATAATTGTAACGAACGATATATTGCATATAACCAAAGGGTTAGTAAACGTTCCTGATACGTACGAGATAAAATAGTAGATTGACGAACAGTGGTATTGCCAATAGGATAACAAATGCCAAAACGAAAATGCTTTCGACGATGAACGGCGGGGAGGATTGTAAGGTTAAAATGAATTTAGTTGAATCGACGACGTTCAGCATCCCGTCGGGTTCGATTTTGTCGGTCCACCAACAATCAATGGAAACGTTTCTCTCGCGTTCTTCATGTTAGAACAGTAAAGATCGAACAAACATGAAATATCAGATAGAAAATGATAGAAGGAATCGATCGGCGTATTCTCT
This sequence comes from Vespula vulgaris, assembly GCF_905475345.1. Classification (NCBI taxonomy): domain Eukaryota; kingdom Metazoa; phylum Arthropoda; class Insecta; order Hymenoptera; family Vespidae; genus Vespula; species Vespula vulgaris. The sequence goes on from NC_066588.1 coordinate 2,607,914, forward strand.
CCTGTCACTCTTGAGCGACAGGAAACGTCTCCCATAGTCAAACGATATTCCTCCATCTATCCGCCAATCGTACCAATCGTATTCGTTGTATCCTTTTTTTCTTTGTCTTTTTTTCTTTCTCTCTCTCTCTCTCTCTCTCTCTCTCTCTCTCTTTCTCTCTTTCCGTCTCTCTCTCTACTCTATTCTATTCTATTTTCCCTCCTACTATTCGTTTTCTACGATAATATACATATCGAGATCTCGAACATGCGAGAGATATCGAGGATTCCTCTTTCTTTCACTATCCTTCTCTCTCTCTCTCTCTTTTTTACTCCCCTTTTCTATCTCTTTTTCTTTCTATCGCTCCCACTCTTTCTTCTTTTTTTCTCTTTTTTTTTTTTTTTTTTGGTCACCGAGTATTTCCATTGGCAACGAGTACGAATAACTTCGCGTTATTTGCGTTTCCTGTGTTCACTGTCTGCCGTTCTACTCGCCAAGGGAGCACCTTTGATTTTTGCACCATAGAATACAATATCGTCGATTCTCTGCGGTTTCGTAAGTTTGCCTTCATCGCCGGCTATTTCATTTTCTACGAATGTTTAACGAACCGTTGACCGAATTCAATTTGTTAAAAACAAAAAAGGAAAAGACAAAAACGAAGAGGAGAAAGAAATGGGATAGGAAAAGAAGGAGAAAGGAGGGAGAAGAAAAGGAAAGTAAGGAAACGTACGAAAAAAACAACAACAACAACAACAATAATAATAATAATAATCATGAAAAATACTAAAGAATAATAATAATAATAATAATAATAATAATAATAATAATAATGATAATAAAATTTGATCCAATCGATTTCGATTCTCAAGGATAACGTGAGAAGATAGAAAAAAATAAATGAAAAAGAACAAATTATAATTGAAAAAAATATCGATAGAAATTCAAAAGACAATGTAATTCGCCGATAGAAAATAATGATTTGACAAAAATAATGACAAACTATCGTTTGCTCTGGGTGCTTGTACGGAAACTGTTACGTTGGCTATCGTTCGCTAATCACCTTACGGTTCGACGACGACAACAACGACGTCGTCGGCCGGTAGCAACTATTTGCTAAACTATGCACAGAACTCTCATAATGGATAAGTTCGTTTAAACGTAGCTAGGATAATAACACAACATGGTGTCTGTCTGTTCAGTCTTCTAGTATTCTAACGACGACGGAAACGCAGACTCTGCAGACTATCCGAGATAAAGAGCATCTCTCTCTCTCTCTCTCTCTCTCTCTCTCTCTCTCTATATATATATATATATATATATATATATATATATATACACATCTTTATATATCTCTTTAGCTTTGTCTTTCTCTTTCACTCTAACGCATCTCTCTCTCTCTCTCTGTAACACGTTAATCTCACAGTTTCATTAAAGCCGATCATCCTCTATCGAAACCGTCGACTCGCGAAATTTCTCTCGAAAGCATCACCATTGTTGTGTCCATTAAAACGCTTTCACGTTTAGCGGCCAATACTTTTTTTTTATATATTTTTCCTCCTGTCCTACCTCCCCCGCCCCATTTTTCTTTTTTTCCCCTATTTCTGTATTTTAATCTTTTTTTTTTAGTTTTTTTTTTCTGATATCCTTCCTCTTCCTCTTCCACTTGCTCTTCCTCTTCCTCTACCTCGAGAGAGCTTGTATTAATGGATTCACATTTTGTTCTCGTAACATTATTTTCTAATGGATTCGACCATCACGAAAAGACACAAGAAGATCCATTAACGTTGGATCGAAACCGAATTGGCTCATCTAAATATTGTATAATATGTGATAATAGACGATCGATTTGATAATCGTTTTGCAAATCATAGATAATTCTTAATAACGAATCGTCGTTTTTTTTCTTTTGTGTTTATTTATTCCTTTTTATTTGTTCCTTTTTCAGATTTAGTTGTTAGATCACTATGGAATATTTTATGTAAAAAACGAATTAACATTTATCTCCCTTTTTTCTTCTTCTTTTTTTTTCTCTCTTCTCTTTTACGGCAGTAAATTCTAATTTTCTTTTTCTTTTTTTTTCCTTCTCCTTCTCTCTCTCTCTCTCTCTCTTCCTCTGATTTTTTTTGTTTTTCTTTTTTTTTTTTTTTTATCACGAATATCAGATTCGTCGGGATCCAAGCGCTGGATAGATAGCCTTTTGTTAGAAGCTTTTGCGATGCCATTAATTTTGTGGTAAGCGCATTCGGGAGAATTTACCGAAGGATGCCACGAAAATAATGAGAAACGAGAATCGTGGCCTTTCTTCGAGCTCTATCGAGCTAAAAAACGCATCGGAGCGTATTTCGATGTCGACTAAAAGTACATGCAAGAATTTAGTAGATACCCATTCGCATATTTCGAATGAGATCCGAGCAAACTAACGAATAAATTCAATTTTAAATCTCAATTATCCGATCTCTTTTTCTTCTAATCTTTAATTATAAAAACAAAGAATATAAATAAAATAAAGAACTTTCCAAATAAGTTCGATGGAGAGATCGATTCGATTAGTAATCAGATCGACTTATTTCGATTAAATTCTCGATCGAAAAGGACGACTAAAGTTCGTTCTATTGCAAGTGATTATGAAAGGCGTCTCATTTGGTTTTTTCTTTCGGTGAAAAGGAAAAGAGAAATTATCAAAACAAGAAAAAGAAAGAAAAGTGAAAAATTCGTCGTTTATTCGAACGCGTTAGACGATATTTATTACACCATTAAACAATTCCAACTTTAGCGAACGTCCGCATTGCGTTGCTTTTTTATTTTTATTTTTTTTTATTTATTTATTTATACTTCTTTTTTTTTATTTTTAATTTCTCTTTTTCAAGAACATTAAATGGAATATCCTGAATGTAACAAATCTCTTCACAACGTGTGCACTTGTGCTGTTAATGGTATAAAAAACAAAAAGGAAAAAATTGGTGAAAAAGCGAGAGAGAAAAAGAGAAAAGGAGGGAGGGAGGGAGAGAGAGAGAGAGAAAGAAACGAGGATCTCTCAACATCAAGATAAATTCACGTACGACTTTCGTGGAATTTTGTTCCCATTAGAAATGCATATAGTAATCAAGAAGTTTAATGAAAACCGTCGGGACTCGTGGAAGCGGCCAATTTCATACAAAAGAAAAAAAGAAAACAATAACGAAAAAAAGACGACGACGGCTCTTTCGCACATACATTTTTCTTGCCGTTGAAAATTCAGTCGTTTGTTAGTGTATTGTGTGAAATAATTATATCATCAATTTTAAGAAATAAAGAGAGATAAAGATTTGATATTAAAAAGGAAAGCAAAACGAAAAAAATAGAAAAGAAAATGAAGAAAGAAAAAAGGGATGTATATATATATATATATATATATATATATATATATTATATATTTTTTTATATATTCATATAAAATTAAAAATTTTATTTATGTATTTATAAAAATTAAAACTATCTGTATATATATATATATATATATATATATATATTTATATATATATAAATTCTTATAAAATATAAATAAAGATAATGGATTTTTGTTACGATGAGTGAAAAAAGGGATTCAAAAAGGGTTTCAACGTGAACAAAGTGTTCGAACTATTCTTCGAAAGTGTGATACGTATTTACATAGGTACATCGATTTTAAATTCGATATTCCACGTAAAAGCGTACGTTTGGTTCAAAAATTTCTCTGTCTCTCTTTCTCTTTCTATCTATCTATCTATCTATCTCACTCTATCTCTCTTCCTTTTTCTCTTTTTCTCGATTTCCTCGAAATTCGTAAAACAGAATGACAGAATTGTAGTACCAGATGAAAAGGAGCACTTTCAACGATGGTTGCTTTTCCATTCGCACGCTTTTTAATACCCTTCACTCGACGTTCCTCATCGCTCGGTGAGGAACAAAATAGAAAATATAGAAAATAACATGGAAGGTTGGTCCCCCTGTCACTAATTAAACTTTCAAACGTAACGCGACATAATTATGTACTTTAAAATGCAATTTTTCCTTGTGTGTCCTTAACGCGCAACATATAATTATATACACTACACACATATATATATATATATATATATATATATATATCACACAGTATTCGCGAATAACGAAAATGAAATATTTACAAATTAAAAGGAGAAAGCGTTGTGATTAGAGGTTCAAAAGAAAGAAAAAAAAAAAAGAAAGAAATGGAAAGACAAACGAACAAGAAAAGAAAAAAAAAAAAAGAAAAAAAATCCAGAGAATAATACGAAAGGAACGTCGAGCGCGATGGTCGTGTTTTTATCGAGGAAAGTGAGAGACTTCTTTTGCAACAAAAAAAAAAAGAAAAAAAGGAGAGAGGGTAAAAAAATAAAAGAAAGAAGAGCGGAAAGCAAAAGCGAAAAGCAAAAGAATATATCGGAAGGGTCGTATGGTTCTCTTTCCAACTTGCATTCTCCCACCGGACCACTATCCCTCTCTCGCTCTTTACTAACCACCCTCTCTTCCTTTCAACCTCATTCCCCTTCAAACCTCTCTATCAAGAAGCCGCAGGGCTAGGTAGGAAGCAACGAGTACACTTACAATCTCCAATAGGATAGGCCATCGATGAGGAGATCCGTGAAGAAGAAGAAGAAGAAGAAGCAGCAGAAGCAGAAGAAGAAGAAGGAGAAGAAGAGGAAGAGGAAGAAGAAGGAGAAGAAAGAGGAGGAGGAGGAGGAGGAGGAGCTCGAGGTTGGTTCCTCTGTACGGGATGGATCTCGTGATAAGCTGCCCTCGCGTCTTGATAACCATTCTGCTGATGTTCCCGATAAGCACGCTGTACGGCATACGCCCCTGAGAAGATCCTGGTGTACCTTAGATAGCAACCGCTTGGTATCTGCCACTGCAAATCGAATTATTTCTTTCACGAGCTTCCTACTTTCTATATATCTCTTTCTCTCTCTCTCTCTCTCTCTCTTTCTCGTCCTTTCTTTCTTTCTTTTTTTCTCTGTGTCTTTCTCCGTCTCAATGTCCCTCCGTCTCTGTCTTCTTCGTTCTAATAAAGTGAGTAGACTCTCATAAAAAGATTGAGACAGAGATAGAGGGTGAGTGAGAGAGAGAGAGAGAGAGAGAGAGAGAGAGAGAGAGGGAGAGAGAGAGAGAGAGAAAAAAAAATTATGTGACATCAAGACTCACCCCATAAGCGGAAGTCGGCATCGGTTGGGGTGGCCTTCCGGGACACATCAACATTCTCCTTCGGTAGATTCTCGGCTAAACGACGAAATAAGTGCAAACGTAAGATCTTCTAATATTTTTTAAGTGGAATGAGTATGGAGAGAGAGAGAGAGAGAGAGAAAGAGAGAAAGAAGGAGAGATAGGAGAAGGAAAGAGGGTGGAAAAATGTGCCAGGTAATAGAAGTAACGACGGAGATATTTATCGAACGTTTTATATAGTTAATGATTTCATATATCAGATTCCGAATAATTTTTCTTTTCTTTTTCTTTCTTATATAATAGATATGATAAAACGAAAGAAGATATTTAATTACATTTTTAACAACGATTTTAAACATATCGAATGATTTTCTACGGGAAAATATTTTAGATTTTTATATTTTGTATTTGTCGAACGATATTATTTAAGATAGAATTCTTCTTCAGATAATTCTTTTCTCATCAAGATAAATACGAATATATGAATATTTCAGAAGCGAATTTTTTTTTTTTTTTTTAGATAATAATCGTTTTTATTCTCGTGTCGGATAATTAAACAAAGACGGGTATATTTACGGCAAGATTTTCTAAGTCGACTCATATTATTTAATATCGATTTTTTTTTTTTTTTTTTTTAGATAACTCTTTTCTTTTTCAGGACAATGATGAAAATATTTCAGACGTGATTTCCTTAGGTAATGATCGTTTTTCCCTTGAGTCGGATAATAGGACAAAAACGTATATATTTACGACACCAATTTAAATGCCGTATAATTTTATATAAGATCGAATATTTTTTAGATAATTCTTCTTCTTCTTCCTTTTCTTTTTTTATACCAGATATAATAAGATAGAGATGGAGATACATATTTAAGTGGATTTTATATACCATATGATTTAATATGAGATCGAATCTTTTCCAGTTTGATTTTATTCAAGAGAGTTTTATACCGGGCGATTTCATACATCGAATATTTCAACGATTTCACACGTTGCATCGTTTCTGTTTTCTTTCCTGGAAAAATGCTATACCTTCGAGATATCCATTCGACGTCTTTTCTTATACGAGAAGACAAGCGAGTTTGTGTACGTACAACCTCCTGAATTCTTTCAACCGGGATATCGTCCGAGTATGTAACTATAGGAAGCGAATTGACAGGCCGATAAAGATGTCTCTATCCTTTTTCATTTTTCTACTAGAAACTAGGATTTTCGCATTTTCTACTATACCGTTGCCATTGCTGTTGCCGTTACCGTTGCCATTGCCGATTCCTGTTTCAAACTTTTGACTTTTCATACTCGACCAAAAATGTATACGATATAGTCACCTATGAATTTACACGGAATTCCGGCTACAAGCCAAACTGAACTAAACTTGTTTCGAATAATGATACCGAGAAATAGTTATGCGAAAACTTTCATGCGAGAAGAGAACGATAAAAGTATACTTATAATTTATTCCCGAGTTATTATACGTTCATTTCTACTTATAGTTATGTAGACGTATCGCGATACCGCACGGTTATTATTTTTCTGTTTTCTTTTTTTATTTATTTTTTTGTTTGCTTTTGTTTTTCCTTTTGTTTAGTTTAACGTAACAAAATTATTCGTTTTAATAGGATAATGTAAGTAATAATGATAATAGTATTTAGTAACATTTAATATAATCAATTTTTAATACGAATTATTCATAATATTTTCAACGATTAAGTTAATTACGTTAAAAGAAAAAGAAAAAGAATAAAAACAAGAATACATACATATGTACGTACATACACATATACATACATACATACATACATCGACTTTTGTTGTTTCCTTCAAAGGACATTTTCCGATATCCGATCGTTAACATTGTCGTCGATACGATTTCAATGATTAAAAATTTTTCGAAATAATCCCAGTCGTTTTACGATGGAATCGATAAAAAAAAAAGAAAAAACAGGAAAGGATAAAGAAAGAGAGAGAGAGAGAGAGAAAGAGAAAGAGTTAAGAATGGAAAGAACAAAACGGAATTATGTTTTTACTCGATAAAAGGAGAAGGAAGGAGATAGAAACATTTGGGTTCGAGAGACTTTCAAGCTTACAGAAAACCCATTCGATCTCCAATGTGTTTTCTTTCAACTCACCTCGGCATCCTGTCGTTGGTCGGATTCTGAAAATGTACGAGTCACGAGATAAGTATGATTAAATTCTCTTAAACGTCTTCGATATCGAGACGATTATAAATTTAGCGAATAGATATTTTATTTTCTTCTTTTTCTTAAAACGATGTTAAAAACGAGTACGTTTCAATTTCCAGAAATTGTTTTTGCAATTAAATCTATTTTTTGATTCAATTATTTAACATCGTAATGAAATAGATAATAGAGCAAGTAAAATGATTAATTCAGATAAAATAATTTTTCAAGTTATCGAGATCGATCGATTCTTTGAATTTAACAAGCGGATTAGTTTCTCTTCATATATGTGTGTGTGTGTGTGTGTGAGGTTGGATATATGTATGCTAAGATAGAGTATTATATGTGCGGTTGAAACATGATCGTTTGAAATTGATTAACGAGATTACTGTGAACATCGAATATTCGACGGAACGTGGTTTGATATAGAATGGATCATTCGATCTCAACGAATATATCACATTATATCATTACATCCGTCATCGAACTATCTATTTATGATACACGTTGATTTCAAATTTTAATTCGTGAAAATCCGTTGTCCCAATGGATTTTCTCATGCTTTGAAAATTCTCTAACGATATATATATACATATATATATATATATATATATATATATATATATATATATATATATGTATATGTATGTATACACCATTACACTGAGTTAAAATGTTCAAACTGATTTTACGCTTGCAAGACCGTAGTGCGTTTGGTTATAACAGGATTTGTCATCCTGCAACCGCGGAAAACGTAAAATATCACTTTAGACTAATTATGTATATATATATATATCCTGTCGCGTTTCGGGAAACTAATCATTTCGACGATGTTACAAAAATCGATTATACGCGTATGACGTGATAAATTTCAAATATGAAAATTTAAGACGACCATGATCGTAATGACCAACGAAATTAATAACGCGATTTAACTTAATATTCGCGTGGACGGTTAAATAAAAAATATATATATAAAAATAAAAAAATAAAAAACAATAAAAAGAACAGAAAAAAATATAAAGAAAAACAGAAAACGAAAAAGAAATCAAAAAAAAAAATACGAAAAAGAAAAAGAAAAAGAAAAAAATTACTATCCTCAAGATTAATATTCTTCAATCAATACGATTACGAAAACATAACATATGACATTACAGTGTGACACCTCGATATCGGTTGATGTGGTTTCTCCAAGGTCTCTTTACCCTAAACAATCTCGAAACATTTACCCATTGCATAAATTTACCTCGAATGTGTACGGAGAAATGGCATTCGGCCTGATTTCCGGCAGCATCGGAAGCGATGTAGCGCACGTTGTGAACCCCGGGATACATCAGTTGTCCTGGTTCCTATCGTGGAAACGCAGAGAGCATTAACTTTTCACGTTATCCGCCTAGTGTGGCTGCTTTGAGATTGAAATATTAGGAGCCTTTAGCGATAACCACGAAGCTACCACCTCCATTATCCACGTGGTATACTTCATGATATACTAATTAATTCTCTCTCCTCTCTCTCTCTCTCTCTCTCTCTTTCTTCCTCTATCTTTTTCTTTCTCTTTCTCTTTTTCTCTCGTACTCTCTCTTTCTTTCTCTTTCTTTCTCTTTCTCTATTTCTCTCTCTCTCTCTCTCTATCTCTCCATGTTTCACCTTTTCTCGAATTAAAATTTGTTATCTATTCGAAAGTAAGAAAAGTTTATACTTGTTCTGAGAAATTCTGAATGAATTATTTCAAATAGGATAATATGTTTTAAAAATCGTAAATACTCTAATGGCCCATGGCAAATGAGCATAAGTCGGATGTAATTTAATAATAAATTATTTCTATAATGTGCTGATATATATTCTTTTTCTTTCTTTTTTATATATTTATATAAAATTTGTAATGAATATTTATAATAATTCATAATGAATTGTTTTATATAACATTTACGTATTATAAATTACTGATATTTGAAATTATAAATTATAGTATATAAAAATCATTTGAAGAACGATATAATTTTTAATCATATCAAACAGGACATGTTAAAAATCGAGATTTTTCTAATAATTGAACAACAGATTATAAATTAGGTTTATTATAATTCACAGAGAAAGAGAGAGAGAGAAAGAGAGAGAGAGAGAAAGAGAGAGACAGAATAATACTTACAAATTATAATATTTGAAATTAGAAATTATAACATACAAAAATCAGATGTTAGATTTCGAAAGTGAAACTTGTTAACGATTACCTTGCTTTTTCTTTTTTTATTTATTTTTATATCTTGTCACATTGTTTTTACAAAATATATTCGCGTGTCAGAAAGGAAAGGTCAGTAACGTAGAATATATTAAGGTAGTATCTCGTTTTAACAAAAATTCGTTTAAGTCTTACTATTTCGGCTATTCGGCAGAGATTTAATCGAATACGATAATCTAACGATTTTCTCGCGTCTAATTTCATCGACATAGAGATACCAAATTAAATGAAGGAAATATTAATTATTTCGTTCCTTCAACACATTCCGAGATAATATCTATCTGGACGGTGAATGATATCACCTCGATATCCAACTTCTATTTCGTGCGTCAATTTCTGCGATGGCATATACATCTATATACGAGGTTATTCGCGATACGAAAAGGTTAATGAACAATACGAGGAAAACGAGATGCAATTATCGTTAGATGAGTAAATTACGTTAGATGAATTCTCTAAAAGAGAGAGGGAGAGAGAGAGAGAAGATCGATGACTAATCGTGGACGAAAGTTTTCAACTTAAAGCTTGAACGAGCAGAGAGAAAAAGAATTGGAAGAAAGAAGATGAGAAGAAATAAAAAAAAGAAAAAAAAGAAAAAACAGAGAGAGAGAGAGAGAGAGAGAGAGAGAGAGAGGGGTAGAAATAAAAAATAAAAAAAGAAAAAAATAAAAAAAAACTATATAATAAAGAACTTTCCACAGGACTATATTTTTTTGTTCCCTTTTGGTAATCTCATCTCCCTGTCTTATGTCTTCTCTCTCTCTCTCTCTCTCTCTCTCTCTCTCTCTCTCTCGCTCTATCTCTTGTTCTCTCTTTTTTTTTCTTTTTTTCTCTTTATCTTTTTGGTTCCTTCGAAACTGCCCTTCGAGTAATTAATGAACGAAATCTCGAAGAACGGGGAGATAAGCGCACGAGATTGGTAAGTTCGATCGTTAGGCGAGACTTTTAATAAAGCTCTCGTTTCCCGAGAAAAAGAAGAGAACTGAATGGAAGAGGAAAGGGTTGAAATAGAGAAGAGAAGTGGAACCGCTTGTTAAGGTTTCGTACTAACGCCCTTTAAACGCTCGTCTTCGTAATAAAACTCTGGGACAGAAAGAATGAAAAAGAGGAAGGGAGAGAGATGGAGAAAGAGAGAGAGAGAGAGAAAGAAATGAAGAAGATGAGCTTTTCTTGCCGCAAGCTTGTAAACTCTTTAACAGAAAGAAGATACATTTCTTTCTTTCTTTTCTTTATTTATTTCTTTTTTTCTTTTCTCCTTACATAATCTATTACCTGCAATGTTAATTTTCTTTTTATTTTCATTTCGTATTATACATTATATTCTTCTATTTTATTATATATATATTTCTTTTAAATATATATACATATATATATATTTATATATTATTATAATATATAAGAGAAAGTAGTAATGTCTATATATTTATATTTATACACAATAAAATATATATTTTAATATAAAAAATAATATAATTGAATATTGTTATATAGTCTCTTAAAAAAAGAAAAAAGAATAATAACGTATTCCATTATTATTAAATAATATCTATTTTCTATTATATTACTTTTCCTTATGAAATAATTTTATTATATGATTTTTCGTATTATTACGTATAATTATTTTTTTTTTCAATCTTTCTCCCATTCTCTCTTTCTGTCTTTCTCTCTCTCTCTTTCTCTCTCTTTCTCTCTCTCTCTCTTTCTTTCTCTATATCTCTATTTTCCTCTTTATTCCTCTCAGAGAGGTAATGCCGTTCACTCACCCTCGTTTTGTAAATTCTCTCGACTCCGACGTTGTCGGTGAACGTAGGTTCCTGCCAGAATATCAAACGGTTTGGTTCGCCTGGACTTAAGCGCACTTCAAAGGATGTCGGGCAGGTCGAAACTTTAGGATTCTCAGTGTCTGAAAATCAGAGTAAACGCAATGTGAGATACATAGATACATATATTATATACCTGTTCAAATGTTAATATATGTATCTACAATATATCCATATCTACATATAATATTTAATCGTTCTAAATGATATACGTTTGAGATTAATAAACAAAAAATTATTAAAAATTTTCAATTCCACATTAAACAGTTCGAGTTTATATTTAAATAAAATGTAAAAGAAAAGAAAGAGATATTATTAGTGTCGTTAAACATTTAGATCGAAATAAAGAAAAAAGAATTGTCAATTTTATTAAACGTCACGTTTAATATAGAATATTTTTCTCTCGTGAACGGAGAAACATTAAAAGAAAAAACATAGAGAGAAATTTAATGTTTATTTTAAAGATCATCAAAGGGATAAAATCCTGATCGAACATAATTTATTGAGTGCTTCAGTTAGTTACTCAACAAATACACATGAATACATAAACACGTAAACACAAATATAAACACGCACACAAACAAATAAAGTCACGCGCGTACACGATTCTTTCTTCGTACTTTCCGTTTAAAATTCTTTCTCGACAACGACGACGAAAGACCATAACGATAAACATTAACCGCAACGAGTCTCTTAAGAAACCAACGAGGACGCTGGCTTTTCCTTTAATGAGATTAGTAAACCGAAAACTCTTTGCGGAAAAAGGAATCGAATAATATGAAAATGGCCATTCAAAGTTGAATTCATGAAAATTTCACTATTAATTATTTTCTTGTAAATAAAAGTTATTTAATTTTATATTATTAAATATAAGTTATTTTATTATATATTATTTTCATCTTATTCATAAAACAAGCAATAAATAGGCATCTATATTTTACAATAAAATATATAAATCTAATTCGAAATTTCCGATATGTATATATATATATATATATATATATATATATATATATATATATATGTACCATATATTTTTACGATATATACATACGTATCAATGATCTCATATAAAATCTATGTGTGTGTATGTATAAAAAAAATAAATAAATTTCGATATAAATATTATTTTATTACCCTCCACACGCGTGATACATAATTTTACAACAGATACGTTCATATCAAATACAAATCATATAAAATCTATGTATGTACGAAAATAAAAATTAATAAATAAATTTCAATACGAATATTTTGTTATTATACCCCACACGTGTGATTACATAATTGTATAAACAATAAATACGTATCAATAAATCCTATGAAATTTATGTTAACAAAAAAAAATTTATATAAAAATATTGCCTCTGCAAAAATCATAACACAAAACTATTCCATTGCTAATTCTATTGCTATTCATGCTATTCATCATCTATTTATCTTTAGATAAATAATTGCAAGTTATGTTTATCCTAATCTATTTATCATACCCGTGCCTTTCGGTCTTTGTTATCTTACCCCTCTGTTATCTTACAGTTCCATCTTATCATACAATTCCCTCGAAAACTAAATTAACCTAAGTTAACAGTCCTTAACGGATGCGTTAATGATGATAAAAAAGAAAAACGAAAGATCGAAAAGAAAAAAAAAAAGAAACAAAAAATGAAAAGAACATAAAAAGAAAGAAAATAATAAAACAATAAAAAAATTGATACGCCATTTATTATCTTACCGTACTTATTCCTAACAATTTTATATTATCATAAAATCAACAGTCCTTACCGGATACGTTGTCTATGATAAAAAAAAAAGAAGAGAAGGATAGAAAAAGAAGAATAAAAAGATTGATATAAGATGTACAATAATATACAAGCATAGATTATTCCGTTTCCTTTGCCAAAACGATCAACCGAGTATAGTCGTTCAAAACAAGTCGTTCGGAAAAGTTTTGAAATGACTAATTAAGTGGAGTTTGGTGGTGAGTAGAGTTTACCAGGAGGAATCGAAAGTTCAACGGTGTATATTCAACGGAGCAATTGGTGTACGGTTGGCCGATCTTCTTTCTTGATCTCTATCATCTTAAATAAAGAAAGAAGGGGAAGAACACTAGTCCATCCCTAACGCAAGGAAGGAGAAAAAGTTTTCTTTAAAGGCGTATCGAACCTATTCCTCACCCCTCAATCCTCTCAACCCCCTCTTCACAATCTTCCAATCCTCCAATCCTACCATCCCCTTGCTTTCACTAAAGTTTCAACCCCAATCGAGTCCCTCTCCACCCTTCTCCTCTTTACCAACGATGACGACGACGACGACGACGACGACGACGACGACGACTACAACGAAAGACGAACTTCTTTTACCGCAGGATATCTCGCTCGATTACTTCCCTCTTCGATCGTTTCACCTCTTCGATCTACAATCGGTGAAATTCAACGTTTAATATCTTTCTTCTCTTACGAATTCGTTTCGATCGTTATCGACTTTCTTCCACTATTCGATTCAAAGATCGATATTATCGACTCGATTATTTCTTTTTCTTCTTCTTTCTCCCAGTTCGTTCAGTTTCAGTTTCGTTCTTTCTTTCTTTCTCCTTTTTTCTTTCCTTTTTTTTTCTTCGCTGATTCGTTTCCTTTTTTCCTTTTTTTTAGTTCGTTTAACTTCCGTTGTGTGCTTATCGATGTTAAATGATGAATGATATACTGTATGTATATAAAGATCGACGACTATTATACGCGAGGAAGTTTAATTATTATTCTTTTCTTTTTTTATTTATCTCTTTTTCTTTTTTCTTTTTCTCTTTCTCTCTCTTTTTTTTGGATAGAAAAATGGTATCGAAGTTTTGAAATATTATGTATATATGAGATATGATTGGTATTTTAAGAATTGATCATTGATTAGGAAAGCAATAAAAATATATATGTATATTTTATATGGCAGAATGATTTCGATATTTTTGAAGTATCAAAAAAAGTCATTGAAAAAAAAAAATAGGTTCAATATTTCAACAATTAATCATTGATAAAGACGACAGATCAAATAAATCGTTAACAAGATTTATTTGTTATTTGTTCATTTAAAAATCAGCTGTGATGAATAACTGAACTATATACATATATATACACACATTTATATGTATATATATATATATATATATATATATATATATATATATATTGTTTTGTATACGGCAGAATAATACCAATATTTTTGATCTCTTAAAAAAGTTATAAAGAATGTCCAACAGTATTTAACAATTAATCATTGTAGAAATAAAATGTAGGTAACTAGGTATCTCATTACGACGATTTATATCTTTGAAAAATTTTTAGATTCAACGTAATCATTTATATATACATACATACATACATACATACATACATACATACATACATACATACGTACGTACACACACACACATATATATATATATATACATATACATATATATATATATTATCAAAACATATGAGGAACAATGAGAGAAAGGAGATAGATCAAAAGTTAAAGAGAGAAAGAAAAAGTCATTCTGTCACTAGAGAGAAAAAAAGAAAAAAAAGAGAGAGAGAGATCTATTACCTCTCTTGGAAACTGAACTCGTTGGTCCAGCATAGGTGAGACACTATCACCGTCATGTGAATACGTAAGAGGCACATAAAACGTAAGCATGTGGAAAAGAGATAGATCAAGAGCGAGAGAAAGATAGATAGAGAGAGAGAGAAAGAAGAAGAGAAAGAGAGAGAAAAAGATAGATAGAGTGCGTCTGTAAAAAAGAGAAAGAGAGAGAAACACAGAAAGAGAGAATGAGAGAGACAGAAAGAGACAGAGAATCTCTACATTAGATTTATGCCACGAAAAACGCGGAAACGCAGAGGACTGGTGATATGCATGTTCCACGTCGCGACGGGTTACACGAACCGGAAGCATCGGACAGTGATGCTGTGTATTATCTCGATGGCAATGTGGATCGATCGTAAATCTGAACAGCACGAACGCGAAATAACGCATAATAACGATCCCTCTTTCATACCTCCATACCTCCGTTCCTTCGTTTCTCATTTTACTCGCTCGAATATCAAAAATTTTGTTTCCTCTGTTTTCTTTTTTTCTTTTTCTCTTGTTTTTTTTTAATTTTTTCTCTTTTTTCTTTTTTTTTCTCCCCTGATAAAAAACATTAATCTCCAGTCCGTTGCAAAGGATTTAAAAGGCAGGAAAAAATAGATCAATCGCCATTTATTTATCATTTCTTCAAATTCCCGTACGAGTTGGGCGACACATTTTTTTAACACGACAATGCAAAATTCTTTCCATCGTTTTTTCGTATTATCATTTTTTTCTTTCTCTTTTTCATTCTTTTTTTTCCCTCCTCTTTCTCGCTCTACTTCGTTCGAACGAAAATTTCCCTTCTTCTTTTTCTCTTTTTTCTTTCCGAATAAAAAAAAAAAATATTAATACGTTACCTGTTCTAAAGGACAAAAAGAAAAATATATTAATCGTTATCATTTGTTCTAAACTGCATAAGAGTCGTATAATAACTTAATTCTAACAATTTTCATTTTAACAAAATATAAAATTTTACTTTTCATATTCCTTTTTCTTTTTTTTTTAGATAAGTACACATTAATTCGAATTCGATTAAACAATAACACAGAAGAAAACAATCGTTTGACTCTTTGTACAAATTATAAAAAAAAAAAATAGTATGAGTTGTAATCATGAGTAGACACGATATAATATTCTTTATCATCTCTCTTTTCCGTATATCCATTCACACACACACATACACACATTCTTTTTCATCCGTTTTGTACCATCGTCGTCATCGTCGTCGTCGTCGTAGTCGTCGTCATCGTCGACGTTGACGTCGACGTCGTTGTCGTGTAGATGGCCACGTCGGGAAATGAGGAGGAAATGTACGAGTTCAGAGAGAACGAGAGAGCACACGACGTACGGCATATTTATGCGCAGTTCGCCGTTGGTTGGAAGCTATCGCGTTTCTCCGGAGACCTGTATTTCATATTTCGTCCACGCGCACATCTCTAACGACGTGACGTCGTTACGTCGAATTTAGGCGACTCTCGATGACAACTGCCGCCTAGCCCTTCTATCTATTTTTTCTATTCTTTTTTCCCAATTTTTTCTTTTTTTCCTTGTCCTCCTCATTTTTTCCTTTGTAATGCAAAATTTGAAAGATAAAAAAAAGAAGATCCGCCATTTTCGTAAATTTCGTCAATTTCATCAACGATATATATGTATATAATTATAATATAATTTAATTAAATTAAATGTAATATAATTTAATAAAAATTAACAAAATATATATATATATCTTTTAAGAAAATTTCTATTAAATTATATTTTCAAATCAATCATTCATTTTCGACGGTTTTTTCGTGACGTTTGTTTAACGTGTCGATTTTGAGCGACTCTCGTATTTCT
Organism: Vespula vulgaris; assembly: GCF_905475345.1. Taxonomy (NCBI): domain Eukaryota; kingdom Metazoa; phylum Arthropoda; class Insecta; order Hymenoptera; family Vespidae; genus Vespula; species Vespula vulgaris. Next base: position 2,624,764 of record NC_066588.1, read on the forward strand.
ATCTTTTTTCTTTCTTCACAATCTATTTAGCTTTCCTTATCGTTCTCATTTGTTCTTTCACATCTCTCGTTTGTATGGCTATATAAGAATCTTTCAATTATTTTAAAAATCGATTAATCCCTTTTTGGATCAATTTTGTTTCTCCGGATTACATAGAAAAACATTTCGTTAATTAAACTTAATCTTACAATTGGAGAAAAAAATATGTCTTCTTAAAAAATCGATTAGAAAACTTTTGTCTTCTCTTGCACTATCGATTGTGTTTCCTTAATCCATAAAAAAAAAGGGGAAAAAGAAAAGAAAAATAAAATAAGATATCTGGTAGATTTACAGAATCGATTTTTGTTCACTATCTTATGACCAGTCAATGTATCTATTAAATATGTAGTTTTTATTCGATCACGATCTCGATTCTCGATTATCCCTTGTCAACTTTAAGAAGAAAAATGTATTACCAACGTATCTATTCGTTCGTGAATTCGAGAATGACACGTATCCTTATTTGTATTCGATCGGTCTTCGAACGAAATGATCAAGCGTGTTACGTGCGAAATGCGATAGGAGATATTCGGAAGCATTTAAACGATTGAAATCGGAATGAATCGAAGAACCATATGACACTTTGTGATGTCTATCGATATACAAGGTGACTTGAACGAACGAGTCAATAGGGATTTTACATACTCGACGTTGATATATGTAAATAGACACATACATAAATACATACGTACGTAAGTAAGTATATGTACACGGTTATACTTTTTTCTCTGTGCATGTATGTGTATATCTCTGTATATGTATTTATGTATGTATCAATTGTATTAGTTTGGAAGGATGACATTCATCCATGTTAACTCACCTCGAACACGTATGACGATTCTGCAAGTGCTCGTATAATTAGACACGGGTGACCAAGCTGTGAATGTGACAACGGTGGTGCCTGCTGGTAAATCGGCTTGTAACTGTTTGGCCCACGAAGGTGAGGCGTCCACGTATCTGAAGAATAATAATAACAAAACATAACGATAACAAAAACGATAACGATAACGATAACAACAAAAGAACAACTAAAAGAAGAAAGAAAAGAAAGGACGAAGTAGTCGGAGAAGAGATATGTAAATAAAAGAGAAGAAACTGATGGCTTTTATAGATCGTATAGATCTCTTATGGACTCTAATAAATCCGTTTAAAATAGAAAGAGACATATCGTATCGTACGATCGACGTGATATCCGTTTGATCGACGCCTTGTTAGCATATAAATGCTCATCGAACGTGATCTTCAGCTGATTGACGCGTAATGCGTCGCGACGCGCCTGGAGATACTAGATAACTCTCTCTCTCTCTCTCTCTCTCTCTCTCTCTCTCTCTCTCTCTCTCTCTCTCTGTCTCTTTCTCGTGTATGTTTCATCCTTCTCGTCGTTAGAAGGGACGATGATGACTATGAGATGGATGACGATGAAGATACGCACGGATTCTCTCGTACACTTGCTTAAGTGCAAATGCACGAACGAGCACGGACTGCCGGATAGATCCTAACCCGTGTATCCTCGACAGGAATCCTGTAAGCTCGTTTGGAATTCCCATTGTGGAACTACTACCACTCCTACTACTACTACTATTATGCTACTACTATTGCTGCAAAAGCAACTAGCATAGAACCAATATACTAACTACGTGCGTAACCGTCCCGCGGCTACCGATTTCCTTCTGGGTCAAGAGTTAAATGGTCTTTGTGAAAACTAACGATACATAAGCTCGGTATCGTTTAAACGAATCAATTTATACATACATATCGTTTTCTCTATGATCCTATCGATCTAGAAACGAAATATTTCTATAATCGTATAAGATAAGAGGAAGTAAAGATGTTATTATAATAAATGTTCCATCGACTTTTTTTATCTTCTTTTTTCTTTCATTTTATTTTTTCAACCTCAACAAGAATTTACTATGTAATTATTAAAAGGGTTCATTTCGATTGCAAACTAGTAGACACGCTATAAACTATATCGTGCGCATACCAACGTGCTAATTCTACGAGTTATTCATATTACGTCCTGATTTTGTTTTAGAGAGTTCGTACAGGTGGGGTTAGAAAGGGGAAGGGGGTTAGAAAGCGAGAAAGGAAATCGTAGCGAGGAAGCGAGGAAGAGTAAGTAGGGATAAGTGGGTAGTTGTAGTGGCTAAGCTATTTAACAATATTACTAATGTGCACAGTACTTGCAGTAATAATAATAATAATAATAATAATAATAATAATAATAATAATAATAATAATAATAATAATAATAATAATAACAACAACAACAATAATAATAGTAACAGTACTAATATAATAATGATACATTAATAATAATATTAATAATACTAATAATTATAATAAAAGACATAATGAGATAATGACGATAGGAGTAAGAAAGAGAGTCGAACGTGACAAGTTAAATGTGTATAATTAACGTAAATGCAAAAAGAGAGAGATAGAATTGACTAGATAGATAGATAGATAGATAGATAGATAGATAGATAGATAGATGAGTAAAACGATCGTGCAATAAACTGTAATTTTCGATGGATAGACATGATGAAAGCCTAGTAGATCAGGAATCCTCTTACCTCCACCAGTTCATGTTAGACTTTGGCTGAGGGAAGGAAACGCGTATCGTATTCTGCCTCGCGGGTAACTCCACGTCCATGTCCTGTGGGCATCTCACGAACGGCCTTGGCATGTCTGTAACGATAGAAGGTGGTCATTAGACCAAAGCAATTTTCCTCCCACGAGGAAAGGCATATCCTCCTCTTGCTTTTGCTCGTTGTCCGTTCTGACATATAAAATTACGAATCCCGACTAATTGCGATATAACTGAATGGCGTTTTAAACGAACGAAGGAACGAACGACAAATGTACGTAAATATGTTTAATAACGGACCGATTGTTTGCTTTCAATGCTTCAAAAACAGATTCTTTAAAACATAACTGAATGACTATATATGATGAAAAATAACGATGACTATCAACGAACAAACGTTCCACTATATTATACGTTCCATTAAAAGCTATTAACAAAGAACCGTCTAAAGGACTCTAGAGGGAAACGGCACCCTTTTTAGGATACACGCCAATTGGCATGCACTCCAACGGATATAGAGATACGAGTTATAAGGTCATTCGAAGAAATTAAAAAGTGCCATTTCTCGAACTACTATTCCTGTTCCTGATCGCATCATTTTACCAAGTCTCATTCTGATTATATCCGAACGAATGAAAATAGCGCGGTGGGAGTTAGAAAATTAAAAAAAAAAAAATAGAAAAAAAAGAAAAATGAAGGAGAAGAAGAAGGAGAAGGAGAAGAAAAGTCAAAGGTGGAAATGAAAGAAAAATGAAAGAAAAAGAAAGGAAGGAAAGATTATAACCTTCCCGTAAGCTCATTAAGATCTAGCGTTAACGTATGGCCTCGTTAGCACACAATCCTGCCTTTTACAATCCCTACCATAGAAAGAGAGAGAGAGAGAGAGAGAGAGAGAGAGAGAGAGAGAGAGAGAGAGAGAGAGAGAGAGAAGGACAGGGTTCCGTTATTAAAAGCTCTTTAGAACAGGACCACGTTGAACTAATTGAACGTGAACAGTCGTAATACGATTTTCGTCACGTATAAAAATAATCATCACCGATGACGTAAATCCTGCTTTTGTTGTAGAAACGATATCCGTTGAAAGCAGCCTCGGCACCGCTAATTATCCTATTACTTTGATCCATTCGCAAAGTGGAAATTGTGAACTGTGTATTTAGCGGAACGTAGATACCAGATAATCTTGCTAATCTTATCTCTTTTTTTTTTATCGGTTGGTACGGTTGGTTATTTTATACAAGAGAGAGAAAGAGAAAGAGAAAGAGAGAGAGAGAGAGAGAGAGAAAGAGAAAGAGAAAGAGAAAGAGAGAGGTATTTATCTATGATATTTCGCAATTTCCTGTTATAACGATGAAGCCCGTAATCGGATCGTCATTAGAAAGAGAACGCGTGATTACCTAGATCGTAACGAGAATCCACGAGCGTGTATTCGCGAAGGCACACTGGTTCTTTTCCGTTCCATCGACCATCGTTAACGCAATATCTCGTGTGAGGTCCTTCCAATTTAAATCCACGTCGACATCTAATATGACATCTAGCGCCGTGAGGGTAATCGGTCGCACCAGAATAGTGTCCAGGACATCGGATCTGTTTGACAATTTTTGACGAATATTAATAAATATAACGTTATAATTAAATTTAAGTAATTAATAGCGACGGAGTAATTTTACGGGGCTTAACGTCAAAGTGATTTTTTTTCTTTTTTTGTTAATTCGTCAACTAACAGATAGCCTGGTATTTTTAAAAATGAGAAATGTTAAAAAAAAAAAGAAAGAGGGAAGAGAAAAAAAGGAAATAATAAATAAAACGAGAGATGATACCTCGGCGTGCAACGGTGGTTCCATGGCGGGACACTTTGACTCCAGCGAGACGCATGTTCTCTCATCCGTAGACAAAACTAAATCGCCGTTGCACGTACAGTAGTAACTTCCTGGCGTGTTAATGCATTCGCCGTTACAACCACCGTTCCGGTTCAAGCATTCGTTTACATCCTGACACTGACTTCTGTTCCTGAAAGCGAACGCCCTACCATTGTTACTGGTTCCTTGATAATTTCTTGCTCCTTGCAAGGGAATATACAGTTCGCGTGATATCCTGACGGGTATTATCTGATTATTCGTAACTACGATCCCTCTAATTTCATCCTATTGACGTTCATCAACAATCGATGATACTTTAAAAGATATTTTCTTTTTTTTTCTTCTTCTTCTTCTTCATTTACAAAAAATGTTTGTTATTAACAAAAATAAAATAACGAACAAAAAATTAGTTAATTATATGTCACACCACTTGCCTGTGATTGAACACGTAGCCCGATCGACAATTGCACAGGAAAGATCCCACTGTGTTAATGCATTCTTGTTCGCATCTACCGTTACGCCACTCGCATTCGTTTATATCTAAATCGATAAAGTTACGAAATTATAATGATACGTGCTTTGTCTCGAATTCGAATTTGAATTCGAATTCTAGTTTGAATTCACGATTGGTAATATGTCAGTCAGGCGTTCGCACAAAGGAAAGCACTTTAACTTGCCTACGCATTCGGCTCCTTGTAATCGAAATCCTGGCGTACAGGTACAATGATACGAGCCAGGAGTATTGACGCATCTCTCTCTGCACGGTGAATCCTCGGCGCATTCGTCGATATCTGTAACGATGATGTGTAATTACAAAATCGAAGGACGATGATCGTGATTTCATATTTTTCTTACGTTTAAAAAAAGAAAGAAAAAGAAAAAGGATTTATCGTTTCATTAAGGTTTTTACACGAACCTACACAAGTGTCGCCCTCCGATCGATAACCTTCGTCGCATTCGCAACGATAACTGCCCAAGGTGTTGACGCATCGATTCGTCTTGCAAATTCCTGATGCACATTCGTCGATATCTATCCAAACGAGATTATTTTTTTTATGTTTTATATATATGTGTGTGTGTGTGCGCGCGTGTGTTTATAACGTTTAAATATATGTATATATAGATATATATAAAACGTTTAAATATATATGTGTGTGCGTATGTTATATAACATTGTACAAAAGACTAAGTTATTACAAGTGCACATTACACTTTTTAACAAAATAAAAATTGTTTTCAATCTGAAACTTCGAAAATTGTTTCGAAAACGATTGACTGAAAATTTGCAAAAACCAAAGAAAGAAAGGAATAGTATCGTTGTAAAGAGTATTTTAAAAGAGTTTTCGAATGACGTATCGCTCGTTACGTTGCCGTTTAAGATTTTCTTAAGAGTCACTGTTCTTGAGAGATGAGTTCGAAGTAGGAGAAATTACGATAAAGACGTGTTTTCTTTTGAAAGCAAAATTGACCTGTCTCGGTATTTTTCGAGAAAAGTCGTACAGATTTCATAATAATCCCGATGAACACTTTGGGACAGTCTGTACGTACAACATTATATTGGAAGCAAATAGGATATGTTGATAACTATAAATTCATCTTGAAGATGGATCGTTATAAATACGAATCTACAATAGCTATTCAAAGAATATATATACTTACGTAGATAGATATATACGTAGATACATCGGGAAAACTCACCTACACAAGTAGAATTCCGCATTTGATATCCTTCCCAGCATCCACACTTGTAAGATCCAACGGTGTTAATGCAAGCATGCTCGCACCCATGCCGACCAGAGCATTCATCCACATCGTGACACATCGAGCTGTTGGACTTGTCATACTGAAATCCCTCCTTGCAAGTGCATATCACCATACCGCCTTCGGCATTGCATATCTGCTCGCAACCACCATTATCGATCATGCAAGGATTTGAACGATGGCAGGTCTTATTCTTGATCTCATATCCTCTGGGACAATCGCAACGGAAAGAGCCCGGTCTATTGATGCAAGCGTGAGAACATCCACCGTTATCCACTTCGCACTCGTTCACGTCGACGCATGTTTTAGCATCGTCAGCCAATCGATAACCACTAGGACAATCGCACCTGTAGCTACCTTTTGTGTTTAAACATATATCAGAGCAGGACCCGTTTTCTACGTCGCACTCGTTTATATCGATACAATTTTTAAAGTCGATGTCGTCGAGCTGATGACCGTCTGGACAACGACAAGAAAAGGTACCTTCGAGATTGACGCAGACGTCCGAACAGCCGCCGTTCTCGAGGGCGCATTCGTCGATGTCAAGACACGTTTTCCCATCGTTATCTAAACGGAGACCAACGGGACAACTACAACGAACGCCACCGATGATGTTGAAACAGGCATGAGTACAGCCGCCGTTTTCGATCTGACATTCGTCGACGTCTATACAAGTTCGAGAATCGTTCGCAAGTACATGACCGTCCGGGCACTGACATTTGAACGAGCCCGGAGTATTGATACAATCGTCGGGACAATCGGCTATTTCCTTCTCGCATTCGTTAACGTCCACGCAATCTTTCTCGTCTTGACCAAGCTCGTAACCCTCGGAACAACTACAGAAATGACCTCCGATCGTGTTGGTGCATATATGCGAACAACCACCGTTTCCTTCGAGGCACTCGTTGATGTCCAAACAAGAGGATCTGTCGCTGTGCAAATAATGTCCCTCGTAACAAGTACATACGTAGCTACCAAGTAGATTCAAACAGTCGTGTGTGCAATTGTGCTCGCTCGTAAGACACTCATTTACGTCGACGCAACTCTTCTTGTCCTGCGGCATGAGAATATAACCGGTAGGACACTCGCAATGATATCCGCCCTCGGTGTTAACGCACGAATGAGAACAACCAGAATCAACGTCATTCTCGAATTCCTCGCATTCGTCGATGTCCTCGCAAGTACGAAGGTCCTGTTTCAATCTGAATCCCAACGGGCAAGAGCAACGAGTCTTGCCCGTACCATCGTCATGGTGACAACGATGAGAACAATTTCCGTTGTCGCGTTTGCAGCCATCGATCAAAACGCACGTCCTATTATCCGAATCAAGATCGTAACCCGTCGGGCAACCGCATCTGTAAGAGCCGACCGTGTTGAAGCAGGAATGCGAACAGGCACCATTTTCTTCTTGGCACTCGTCCGTGTCGTCGCAGAACGTCAATTCGTCGGGATTCACGCGAAAGCCCTCGTAACATTCGCACTTGAAACCACCTAAGACGTTCGTGCACCTTTGAGTACAATTGTCTTTAAGTTCCGAACACTCGTCAATGTCCAAGCAAGTGACGTTGTCCTCGGTGGACAAACGAAAGCCCGAGATACAGTCGCACGTTACCGTGCCATTCGAGGAATAACAAATGTCGGAACAACCACCGTTCTCAACCAGACATTTGTCCTCGTGCACGCAAAATTTCTTCTCCTCGTCGTCCAGGGTCAATCCGTCGGGACAGCTACAGGACACGTTACCGTTCTGATATTGACAAAAATGCGAACATCCGCCGTTGTCGATCAAACACTCGTCGATCTCCACGCACGTCTTCCCATCGTCCTCGAGTAGTTTGTAATTGTCGGGACAAGCGCACTCGTAGGCACCTTCCGTGTTGGCGCAAAAATGAGAACACCCGCCATTTTCTTCTATACACTCGTTCAGATCCTCACAGGTTTTCTTATCTTTCCCAATTTGATATCCCTTAGGACAATGACACTCGAAACTTCCGATCGTGTTAACGCAATCGTGAGAGCAAGGCTCGCTTATCTCGTTATTCGTTTCCAAACACTCGTTTATGTCAACGCAAGTTTTATTGTCCAACGACAAATTGTATCCCACGCGACAGGCACACTTGTAGCCGTTCGATTCGCTGATACACTCGTGCGAACAATCGCGATGAGCCTCGCAGTGGTCGATTTTTCTACACGTCCAACCGTCCGGTTCCAACGTGAAATCGTCGGGACACTCGCACTTGTATCCGTTACGGACGTTCACGCAAATATGACTACAGTTGTTTCTACCGGCGCACTCGTCCAGATCTATGCAAGTTTTTTTATCCTCGTCCAAGGTGAAATCCTCGGGACAGTAACAAATGTAACCGCCATCGAGATTCTCGCACTCGTGAGAACAATCGTGAAGATTCGTCGAGCACTCGTCGATGTCCTTGCAGGTACGTCGATCGTCGATCAATTCGTACCCATCGAGACAGCTACAGCGAAAGCTACCTTTGGTGTTGTTACAATGTTGCGAGCAAAATTTCGTGTCTAGGAAACATTCGTCTATGTCGATACACGTTCTTTCGTCCGTCGATAATTCGTATCCCGTTGGGCATTCGCAGTAATACGCACCCTCGACATTTTTGCAAATATTCGAACAAGCGTGCGACCCTTCGGTACACTCGTCTATGTCCCTACACGTTTTGCTATCCTCCAAAAGATCGAATCCTTCGGGGCAACCACATCGAATCTCTCCGTTCTCCTGTTCGCACGTATGAGAACAACCATGATCACTGGCGCAGGGGTCAACGATCCTACACGTACGCTCGTCTTCGTCGAGTTTCCAACCGATAGGACAGGTACAATTGTACGCACCAATCGTGTTTACGCATTCGTGAGAGCAATTGTGTTTGAGCTCGTTATTCCGACACTCGTCGATGTCCTCGCAAATGCGTTCTTCCTCCGAATAAAAATAACCCATTGGACAAGTGCAATTATACCTTCCCTCGAGATTTATACATAGGTTTTCGCAATCGTGCTCGCCGTTCTCGCATTCGTTCGCGTCGATACAAGTGCTATTGTCCCGGTCGAGTTGATATCCTTTCGGACAATGGCACTCGTAAGATCCTTCCTCGTTCTTGCAAATATGACTACAGTTATTTCTAGTATCGTCCGCACACTCGTCTATGTCCTCGCATATGGTACCACTCTCGTCGATTTTATATCCAAGAGGACATTCGCATTTGAAGGTAGATGATCCCAGCGGCAAACAGGCGTGAGAACAAGTGACGTTCCAACATGGATTCGATTCGGTACAAGTTATACGATCCTCCTCTAAAACCCAACCGGTCGGACAGGAACATCGATAGGAGCCGTATTCGTTGATACAAAAGTGAGAACAATCGTGATCCTCTTCCTCGCACTCGTCGATATCCCTACAGAGATTATTCTTATCCCTTCGAAATCCATTCTCACATTTCTCATCCTTGCACGTTAAACCATCTTCGAGAAGATCTAAACCAGGTGGACAAGTACATATATAACTACCATGAGTATTGACGCACTCGTGTGAGCAATCGTGCTCGTCCTCGAGACACTCGTCCATATCCGAACACGTTTTTCCATCCTCTTGTAATACGTAACCCTCGTGACAGACGCATCTATAAGTGTCGGCTTCTACTTCACAAGATTGAGAACAACCGGCGTTATCGCAGATATCCATTAAGACGCATTGAGTTTTGCTGGAGTTGAAAAACATTCCTTGAGGACAAGCACACTCGTAAGAACCTTCGGTGTTTCTACACTCGTGAGAACAATCGTCGAGACTTTCTAAACACTCGTTCACGTCGATACAGTTTCTTCCGTCCTTATCGATTTTAAAACCATTAGGACACGAACACTTGTAATCACTTTCCAAGTTGATGCAATCGTGAGAACAATCGTGAGTACCCTTTTCGCACTCGTCGATGTCCATGCAACGAAATTCCGTCACTAGCTCGTAACCCGTAGGACAGCTACAGAGATAACCACCGATAACGTTCGTGCAATTGTGCGAGCAACGATGACGTTCCATCTCGCACTCGTTCAAATCGATGCAACTTCTTCGATCGTCCTTAAGAAGAAAACCGTCGTGACAAACGCACTCGTAACTTCCGCGAATATTAATACACTCGTGTTCGCATCCATGACCTGGCTCGTTACACTCGTCAACGTCCGTGCAATTGAACTTGTCGTTGTCGCGTAAAACGAAACCAGCGGGACACGTACATGAGAAGCTGCCCTCTAAATTAACGCAAGAATGCGAGCACGGTGTATACGTACATTCGTTTATATCGATACAAGTTATGTTGTCTTCCAAGAGACGATATCCAGGATGGCAAATACATCGAGGACCTTCGTCCTCGATATACTGACAATCCTGAGAGCATGCTGGTTTCAAGGACGAACAGGTTCTCTCTTCCGTACACGTTACATTGTCTTCCTTCAATACCTGTCCCAAAGGACAACCGCATACAAAGGAACCCTCGATATTGCTGCAACTATGGGAACAGGCCAACGGTGATTTCGTACACTCGTCTATGTCCTTGCAGGACACCTCGTCTTCTTCCAGTTGGTAGCCGGAACGACAAACGCAATGATAACTACCTTCGTCGTTTCTACATTCGTGTTCGCAGCCGTGCGTTTCACCCTCGTCGCCTTCCACACACTCGTCGATATCTTAAACAACGAATATTAAATCGAACATCGAACTACATCCAATAAAATGTTCCAACCAATAAGATATACCCACCAACGCAATTTCCATTCTCGTCCTTCCTAAACCCATCCTCGCATTTCCCTACATCCGGTAATTCGGTCAAACTCTCGTTATAATCGTCCTCGTCCACGTCGTCCTCCTCGTCGTCGTCCTCCTCCGTATCGTAATCTTCTTCCTGCAACACCTTCGTCATCTTTTTCGGCTTGTTTATACATCTGTAAGATCCTAAGGTGTTCTCGCAGTTGGTATCCTCCGGACAAATCTTCGAAACATTTTCGCATTCGTTCACGTCTGAAATTTAACGAACGATTCTTGTGGACAATCGTTTATTCGAAGAGTCGGAAAGTGAAGGAGAAACAAAAAAAAGAAGAAGAAAGAAAATGGAAAAAGACAAAATAAATTACCAAGGGAAGAAAAGAAGAAATAAATACAAAAAAAGGAAAAGAGGAATCATTATGTCCGATGAGTCGCTATATTCCAAATATTTCACCTTGACAAGTCTTCCAATCGTTGGTCAAGTAAAAACCATCCGGGCAAAGGCAAAAGACACTTCCTGGTGTGTTCAGGCATACGTGAGAACAACCAGCGTTGTTATTCGCGCACTCGTCGATGTCCTCGCAAGTATGGTTGTCCAATGCCAATTTAAATCCAGGGATATCGGTGCAGCTGCACTCGTAACCGCCTTCGAGATTACGACAGGTACCTTGACAAGGGCCGTGTCCGTTGTTCGGCAGACACTCGTTAACATCTGTTACGAAATTTATTAAACGTAAAGAAAAAGAGAGAGAGAAAGAGAGAAGCTTTGTCATCCTTTCGATTTCATTTATTTCATCTCTATTCGTTTAATATAAGCTTCATTTAATATAATTCATATAATACAATAATAAATCTATTTCTTAACGACTAGTTATTAAATTAATGATTAAATATTTCGTAAGAACAAACATTATTAAGTATCGTAGATTAAGCTCGTCACGTTAATATCGCATAATGATATTTTGTTATAAATATTGACGTGTTATAAACTACTGACAACGAAACCTTTCGAAAGGATCGATTATCGACAAATAACGATCTCGTTCATTTTTTCATTTCGGTTTGCTTGTTGAACACTAACGCGTTTGAAATGTAAAAAAAGAAAAAAGAAGAAGAAAAAAAGAGGTAAAGAGAAAAAAAGAAAAATTGTAACTCTAAATAAATAAAAAGAAGAGGGAAAAAAAATAAAATACAAAAAAAAACATACAAAAATTTAGAAAACATTCCAAACGAAGTATGTGTATGTGCGTACGTGCGTGCCTCTGTGTGTGTGTGTGTGCATGTACGTGTGTGTTGTGTTGTATATACGCGCAAGCATCAAAATGAAATCAATCCATCGCCAGCTGGAAACGAGCATCCGACGGCACGCAAGCTCTTTACTCCCCAACAGCGAGAAGGTTAACCTCGTTGAAAGCTCGTTCATTCAATGGACGAGTAATGTAGTTGAAAACGACACGATCAACGTTGTCGGCTACGTTAAATGAAATTCAACATTCGTTTGGTACGTACGTTCGGCATCTTTCGTAAACGCAACGAAGGAGATGAGAATAAAATGAAATCCCATAATCGTTTTCGAATCATATCGAAATGAAAGATCTCTTCGAACGCGACTTAATTTTATTTATTTTTTTCTATTTCTTCTTTTATTTATTTATTTCTTTTTATTCGTTCAAAAAAGAAAAGACGAACTAAATCGTTTGTTTGTCGTATATTTTATATATATTTTTTTCTTTATTACGGCTGTTTCTTTTTTTTTTTTTTTACTATTATTTATTTTTTTTTTTATTTGTTTGTACATTAAATCAAGAGACTAAATCGTTTGTTTATTGTGTGTAAAGAACTTTTGTATATTTTTGTTTCTTTACTTGTTACTTATATTAGCGTTTTTTTATTTTATTTGCTCATTTGTTTATGCACAAGGGATTCATCGTTTTCATGTACGTAAATAAAAAACTTACCTTGACAAGTATGCCCATTTGCTGCCAACTGAAAGCCAGAATGACATTCACAGTGGTAAGAGCCAGGATCGTTCAGACAAAAATCTGAACACTTGGCAGTGTCCTCTGAACATTCGTCTATGTCTATGTAAAATAAAGGATTTGAAAAAAGACAGAAAGAAAGAAAAAAGAAATCCAAAACAAAATAAATAAATAAATAAATAAATAAATAAAAAGAAAAACAAAAAATAAAACAGAATAAGAAAGAATAAAAATAAAATAAGATATGATAAAATAATATTCTTCGAAATTTAGCATCAATCGTCGAAGAACGTCGAGATGATTAATTAATTATTTTCAAGTAAATTGATATCGGTGATCACAAAGAAATACGAATGCATATACATAGGTGTATGTACGTACATATTTACGTATATAGGGTAACTATCTGTCGCAATGAATTATTTCTCTCTGTACATTGGATTCATTGAAATTCATTGGGGGAAAAAAAAAGAAAAAAAAAAAAAAGAAATAAATGGGAAAAAAAGAAACGAACAAACATTAGAGGCTTGACGGTGATTAATGGTACCGACACGTGCCGATTTAACAAATGTTCGTACGATTGGTAACAAATTCGTACGTGTAAACTGATAATATTCCGATTAACGTTACACGATCGATTCTCGATTATTTTTCTACGCTTTAACAAGCCAATAAAATCATCAAAAACAAGTACGTAGGATATCATACTCGTGAAAAACATATATATGTATGTATGTACGTATGGATATATGTATGTTTATATATATATGTACGTATGTATGTATTTGTGTGTGTATCAAATAAAATTCCAACGTTTAAAATAAAATCGTTCGAGAAAATACGTACATAGATGCATTGAAATTTATTTCCAACATCATAAACGTTGCTAAACACCCATTAACACATTTTATTAGAAAAATAAGGAAAATAAACGACGACGTGGTTTACCGATGAATATCGTATTTTAAAGGACACTATCTCTTGTCCCTTTGTCCTAATATCGCACGTTTCTCTAACTTTAAACTCTACTCTCGATCCACGTGAACGTGGGTGAAAAAGAAAATTACGAGCCTGTCGTCTGACGTTAAACTTGGATATTAAAAAAGAAAATCGTTTCTATATCTTTAACTTAGCCTTCTCTCAGTTCTCACCCACGCGTTCTTCCTTTCTTCGATATCAATATTTTTCTTTTCTTTTTTTTCTGTTTTTTTTTTTTTTTTTTTTTTTAACACGATTACATGAATGTACAAGATTACAAATTTGAAAAATTTCTTTTTTAAGATTTTCTAGATGAAAACAAATTTGTAATCGCAAAAATACGAAAATTTTAAAAAAGAGATTTAGTCATATAATAATTTTCTACGATAACGAAATTTCGAAATTTTTGTCTTTCTTGTTCTTTCCTCTTTTTTTGTTTGGCAAAATGTATAACTTCGAATTCGGAAGGTATTCATAATTTCTAAAATTTTTCAAAAGAGAAAAAAAGAAAATTTTTATTCGAAGAGCAAAAAAAAAAGTAGCACGAACATTTCTCAAGAAAATATAAGAATTGTGTACAAGAAGAAGAAAGAAAAAAAGAAAAAGGTAATTATAACTCTGTTTGAAACTCCAATAAATCTAATTAATTCCAATCGATCGATCGTGTTCTCCCTTCGTTCTTCTTTTTCTTCCCACAAACAAAATTCTTTTCTTCGGTCTTTTTGCGTTAAACTTTATGATTTCAAATTCAGTAAACGTGTTTGTTGAATTAAACAAAAAAAAAAAGAGAGAAAGAGAGAGAGAAGAAGAAGAAGGAAAAACCGAGAAATTTTTTTCTCGCGAAAGAGAAAACAAAAATATATAATTATATGTTAAAAATTCCGATTAATTCTAATCGATTGTAATCGAATTAATTCTAATCCATTTTCTTTTGTTTAATTTAAAAGAAAAAGAAAATTAATATTACCTATACAGGAGGTACCATTGATTCGAAAACCATCGAAACAGGAACACTTCGCACCAATCGGCGTATCCTCGCACACGTGTTCACAGCCACCCCTCTCCTGATCGCAACGTCGCACGTTATCGATTATCGTTTCTAAAATGGAACGATATCGGTGATGTAACAAAAAAGTTTACCGAGCACATCGGATTCGAATTCGATAGAAACACGATTTTCCGATAGGTTTTACCTACACTTTTGAAGGGAAAAAAAAGAACAAAAAAAAAATTGCCAAGTTTACTAATAAAACGTAATAAAACTCCGTCTCTAATCGTTCTAATATCCCTTAGAAATAATCCGAAAGATTTCAATTCATTTAAACTGACTTACGTATCCACGAAAAACGATCGAACGAAATTTAGAAATATTTTCATCCTAACGAGCCATACTATTATCAATGAAAAATATTTTTACGCACCTGGCAACGGTGAAATTCGATACGTCTACCAATTATCGAATCTTCGATATAAAATCCAATAAATTTTTTTATAACGTGGGCATGTAATAAAAAAGAAAAAATGTAATAAAAAAAAAAAGAGAGAGAAAGGGATGAGCAAAAATGAAATAAAAAAAAAGAAGAAGGGGAGGGGAAAGAAGTACGAAATTAAAAAAGAAATAAAAAAAAAATTCACAAAAACATACGAAAAATAGGAAATAAAAAAGATGAACTGCGTGAACCACGTACGAACTATCAAATGTTCGTTAAAATCTGTCAAACACAATATCGAGGCAGAACGTTTGTTCGTTACGACAAAATCAAATCAAATCAAATCAAATCAAATCAAAGCGTATCAAATAAAACGAAACAAAATACGTTATAAACAAATATAAACGTAAAAAATAAACGTAAAAAAAAAAAACAGCGATACAACCAACAAAAACGTCGAATGGTTTAGGAAGGAAACTTTTTTCTAACGGTAAACAGATCAACGTTAAAAGCTATCAAGGAAGTAATTATACTCTCTTATATCGAGGGTGGGTGAGTCTTATATCGGGGGGTGGGTGAGGGAAGAGGGATAGAGGAGGATAAGACCACCATTTATCTTCTTGTCTAACAACGCTCACCTCCTTTCTTCACGCATTTTGGTACAAGACCAAGCCAAGTTGCTTCGCTGCAAAAAAGTCGATCCACCATCGAGTCCTCGAGAACGAACTCCTCCAGGCAAACATAAACTGCGACCAAGTATCGATTGAAAGGTGGTAGAGCGTTCTTTCTCCTATAAAAATACATTGGTTTACGTGTATGAAACGTTTGAAATAAAAAATTGTATAAAGAGGAAAAGGAAAAAGAAAAAAATTCCTTCGTTGGTCAAACAAACGTCAATGATTACGTTCGTGATACAAATTTTAATAGAATACAAAACTTCTCTTTTCCTTTTTTTCATAACTTCGCACTTTTCTTACAATTTCGAAGTGTGCATGACGAACGAACGAACGAACGAACGAACGCAAAAAAAAAATATACAACGAATTCAACGTATTTTCTATTTTTTTTTTTTTTTTTTTAATGAACATTTGAAACGAGAAAAAATTGTAGAAAAAAAATTCATTGACTGGTTCATTCACGAATAGATCTATGTTTTATATACACTCTTAGAAACTACTGCGTTGTTTGTTTTTTAATTTCAAAGTACATACGTCGAATGAATAAGAAAGAAGATAGAAAAAATAAAAAAAATTTTTCTTCTCTTTCACCCTATATATGTATATCATAAATTCTTATATAGAAAGGACAATTCCTCCGAGCAAAGATAAACCGCGTGCAAGTATCGATTGAAATATGTTAGAACGTGTTTTTCTCTTATGAAGTAAGTACAAACATTTCAAATGAAAAATTGTAAATAAAAGAATTCGTGGAGGACAACAATGACTTATTGGAGGTAGAAATCGAAATATAATACGAACTATTGTATTATTTATTACGTAACATTCGAAGCGTCTATGTCAAACGAATGAAAAGAAAGAAAAAAAAAAGAGAGAGAGAGAAACAAAAAGTACTCCTAAAAAATTCCCCGTTTCTTTCTTTTCTTTCCCACCCTATATACATCTCGTACGAAAAGGACAACTTCTCCAAGCAAGAATATAAACCGCGACGAAGTATCGATTGAAAGGTGCTAGAACGCTTTCTTTTTTCTTTCAACTTCAATAAAATACAATAAAATACACATATGTACGTATATGAAACATTTGAAGTGAAAAATTGTAGGAAAGAAAAAAAGAAAAGAAGAATTATTGGATAACAGAGGCCAACGATCATCAAGTTTCAAATAAAAAGTCAAATGGAGTACAAACGTCGTTCGTTATGCCATAACTTTAGGATCGTGTGTGCGTCGAAAGAAAAATGAAAAGAAAAAAAAGAGAGAAAAAGAAGAAGAAGAGGAAGAAAGAAAAACAAAAAAAAACAAAAAAAAACAAGAAGGAAAATATAGAAAAAAAAACTTTGACCTTTCTTTCGTCCTTCGTCCCAACCCTGTAATATATCTAACAAAAGTCTTTTTACTCGAGTTACATCTTCGGGAATATCTTTTATCGGGCTAAATGCAAATAAAATAAAGTTGACCAAAGAATGAGTAAAGTAAAAGGAAGATGCTTTTTAACCGACCTAGCGTATCTCGGAGGATAAGCATTAACGACCGAGGGTGCTTTGATAAGACCCTTTCTGCGTGCCTTCATGAGACAACTTAGATCCAATCTCGACATCAAAGTTTCGTTCAAGCCACCGACATCCGACACCACCGACGGCTTTACTCCCGATAGAGACTTCTCCGGCATTTGCTTCCTCTTATCCTTCGTTTTCCTACGTCTCTTCAACTCGCCGAGCCTCTTCCGTGCTTGAACTCGTTGCTTCCTCGTCGTATCGCTTCTCAAATTTCTACTTGGCTCATCACCCATATATAGATCGTTACGAAAGTGTTGCAACTTGTTCTCTGAAAACATAAAGGCGTTCGATCAATTACCTACTCGTTAACGAATAATTCACTAATGTCTATCGAAGGTTTATCGATTTGATAATTATATATATATATATATATTTTTTTTTTATTCATTGTATTTCCATGTAAAGAGATTTTCATGTATGTGTTAAGTCAATGAATAATTTTTTCGACCTTTTGATTCCCTAGAATTTTTCTTAGTATTCTTTTTTTACTTTACTTTTTCACTCATCGAGAAATTTTCTATCGAGATAGTGCGAACAATCGAAATTATCGTACATTGAAAAATAGAAGAGAAAGAAACGAAACAAAAGGTTCGAGTTTTAATATTCTAGAATTATTGCATCTGAAAAGGGTAAAAAATAAAAGAAAAGGGTAGTAACGAAAACAAAAATTGAGTCCCGCATCGACATAAATTAAATTACTCCGGCAGGGTGGGTATCGTGCCGCTTGAAAAGCAGCTCTCCTTCCTGCAACAGCTAAGAAGAACTCCGGACTCGAGTAAAGCAAACGAGATTTTATCGCGATTAAACGGGTCGCTATTAAGGTAAACGAAATACGCTTATACGTATCTATTTACGTGCGAGGTATTATCATTAGAAATCATTAAAATTAATTATAAAACAACGCATCTATATTCGTGCGTCTATATTTCAAAACGTGAGTTTCATTCATGAAAAAAAAAAAAAGAGACATTTTTTTTTTGTCGGGTAAGGATAAAGAGGGAGGATAGTAGCAAGCATTGTAACGAACACATTAACACACGTACACACTGGACATAAAATAATATGACCAAAAAGAAACGTAAACACGCACACATACATATATATAACTAAAGCTTCCACATGCTTACAAAGATTGCACCCGTATAAGGAGTCAAGATCGAGACACGCGATAGTAGTCTTAAAGGGTCAAAGTGTCATGAGCCGAGCATGCTCGTTTACGCCAACTTATGTGTGTGTTATGTGTGTGTACGCGTTTATAACACTTAGGTATGTATATATGTCCGTATACATGTACTACTAGCACTAACTTCTCTAAGATCAAGGTGAGAAGATGATTCACTGCTCGTGTCCTATCTCAAGCACCGTCGACCATACACTGTTTCCTCTGTTGCCGACACGCTTGCTAGAGAGAACAACAGGAAGAGAACAACCAGAATAATGCCCTATCCTTATCGACAACTCGATACATTAATCCTGGTTTAAATGGATTTAGATCATGACCCGTGAAAATATTTTATTTACACGATAAACTTAATATAAATATGAAAATAAAATAGATATTGTATGTGTGTATGTGTGTGTATATATATATTGTGTATTAACGATAAAAGATTAATTTCGACAATAAATTCAATTTTAATGAATTTTATAAATTGTTAGAATTGAATAATATTTGTCAACGATATGAGAGATATTAAAATTAGATAATAAACTTAATATCGAAACTTTGTTACTGACAATAAAAAAAGAAAAGGAAGAAATATATTTTATACTTTTATATAACTCTATTCTATATTTAATTGCATTATTCCGATGATCAATGAGATGAAGAAAAAAAGCACGTCATATTATAATAGCTATAACTGTTTGAAAAATCTAATTATATATATATATATATATTTCTTTCTTTCTTTTCTAATTTATTTCATTTTCTTTTCGTCTTTTCTTTCTTTTCTTTTTCTTATTATCCCCAAGCAAAACTTTTGTTAGAACTCACGCTGCTATTAATTATTAACTTTGGGATGTAATCAGTAAGAGAGGGGAGGGTCAAGCTCAAAAGCAAGAGCAACTACTGGACGGCAGACGAAAACAGGTTGCGAGTGAAAAGAGACTAATTGTAAGTTACACGAAAGGTAAAGAAAATGTGCATGTGTTGGTTCTCTTCGTGAAGAAGAAAGGAGAGAAAAAGATAGAATATACATACGTGCTGTTTCAACTATCCGTATAATCTTCCTTTTTCTATTCCTCTCTCTCTCTTTCTCTCTCTCTCTCTCTCTCTCTCTCTCTCTCTCTCTCTCTTTCTTTTTATTTCCCCCGAGTGACTACAACACGCTTTTTGCTTGGATTAGCTAGACTCTTCTTTCGCTTCACGCCTCAGTTCTTAACTAATCGAAGGTAAGAGGGATTGATAAGCGTAACGCAAGAATAAACGATCAGGATTAACATCAAACTTACTATAAAACGTGTGTGTGCGTGTGTGTGTGTGTATATGTATATGTTTTTTCTCTTCATAAGCTTTAACGAACGTAATCGTCTCTATTTTTTCTTTTTCTACTTTTTTAATTTTTTCTCATTATTTTTATTTACTATTTTTTTTTTTTTAATCACCTAACATTAAATCGTCATCTTTTAAAGAACGAACTTGTTTCTTCGATAACAAAATTATTAAATTATTAAAATGCGCATACTAATATTACAAACTCTTTCTCTCTCTCATTCTATCTCTCTTTAACACACGTAACACATATAAGACACCTATGTATCTACATACCAAGATGTATAAGTACCTGCATACGTAAATACTTTATATATAATACATTTATAATATAATAATATTACGTCTTATAATATAATACTACGTATATATAATACATAATATATAATACATTAATAATACAATAATATTACATCTTATACCATAATACTACCTATATGTAATATATATAATATACAATATTTACGTCTTAGGAGCGAAAAAGGAAAGTTAATACTTATGGGAATTCCTGCTTTACGCTTATCAATACTCCTTCCTTCCTTCCTACCTTCGATATGACGTAGTCCTATGGAACGTGTCACGAAAGGGCTGAAAATGAGAACTCGAAGGAGGCAAACTCAAACTCAAACTCGAAGGAGAAGAAGAGAGAGAAAGAGAGAGAGAGAGAGAGAGAGAGAGAGAGAGAGAGAGAGAGGAAGGAACTTAGCTCTCGCACATCCTTCGGAAAAATCCCATTAGGATCGTTCCTCAAGGATGCAGTTATAATCTGTCCCCTTGGACCGCTCGTTCAACATAACGTGTTCTCTCTCTCTCTCTCTCTCTCTCTCTTCCTTTCTCTTTCTTCCTATCTACTTCTCTACGATATTTTCTCTCTCTCTCCTTTCTCTACATGAAGTTGGGTTCAGAGGGCCAACGTACCTGGTTACACGCATCCTCGGTTACGTATACTCGGTACCTTGTTAGAATTGCCTTTTGCGAACGCTTCCGCTCTCTCTCTCTCTCTCTCTGTTTGTCTCTTTCTCGAGTTCTCTCGTTCTTTCTCTCTCTTTCTCTCTCCTTCTCTCTGTCTTTCTTTTTCTTAACGGAAGCAGCACACAGAAACGTTCAACGAAGAAATTGCATGCTTTCGAGCGTAACGCGTGTTACCCAGAAGCAGATCGCTTTTCTTTATACCTTACTCTCCATCTTTCTCTCTATCTCTCTCTTTCTCTCTCTTTCTCTCTCTCTCTCTCTCTCTCTCGTCCTCTTCACGGAATACACGCTGCTTTTCTACCTACTCGTCGATTTCCGACTATGATGATCGAGATCGAGATCGATTTTCAATTTTTTTTTCTTTTTACCCGACCAGTTGTGAGAAGGGAGAGGAGAGAAGTGGCACACAGTGAAGGGTTGGGAATGGCGGAGACATGTGTATTTCTCTTTCTTTATTCCATTTTATCATCTTGTTTTTTATCATTTCGATTCGCGATTGATCGAAAGCGTATCATCGTTTTTTACTTATACAATATATATTATCTTATTTTATTTGTTATTTTACTTATCTATTGTTATTTATTTATTTGTCATTTGTATTTATTCTACTTTTATAAAAAAGACGCGCCGCGAGAGATAGAGATAAACAGAGAAAAAGAGAGAGAGAGAGAGAGAGACGCATGCGTTTAACGAATACCAATCGTTTAATACGAGAAAATATTTTTCTCTGAGATTTAGAATAAATTAATGGAGAAATCCCGAAGGATAGAAGGAAGGAAGGAAGGAAGGAAGGAAGGAAGGAAGGTGCTCCGTTTATGCGCATTATGAGCAAGTCTCGTATACCTATTTGGTTTATCTCGATCTCGACGAATTCGAGGTATGTCAGCCCGACGAAATTCGTGCCGTCAAAAGCACGTCGAATAGGTGGAGGAGACTGAGAAGGAGGAGGTGCAGAAGGAGGAGGTGGAAGAGGAGGAAGAGGAGGAGGAGGAGGAGGAGGAGGAGGAGGAGAACTCGGTCGAAAGCAGAGAACGTTCCTGAAGTGGCAGTTTAGCGTTCGTCTTCGAGCTATTACCTTCTGGACTTCACGACTTCCGAAAGATTCTTCCTCTCCATCGATCCTCGAAATCTCTGCTAGCCTCTTTAAGTTCTCCATATACATATACATATATATGTGTATACTATAATATATATGTATATATGTACATTGTATAATGTAGATACGTAACATAGGTATACGTAAATTTACTAGAGTCGATGATACTCGAAAAATTCTCATAAAATACTTAAATCGATCCTTCCACCCATCGCTTGTCTCAGAAAGAATAAAAAGAATGAAAGAGGAAATAAAAAGCAAGTAAAATCTATTCGTTAACGTTCTATAACGATATGTAACTGTGTATGTATTGATATATGGATATATGTGTGTGTGTGTGCACGTGTATAATATTTCTTTACTATAAAAGTTTCATTTAATTTTATCCCGATAAACTTTAATAATCAATTAATTCGTCTACGAAGTTTGTAATGTTCCTTTTGTTTTAATCTATAATGGTAGATATAATATTATATTAATTTTATTACCTATACTAATTTTAGTATGTAATTATACCGGTATATGCTATAATAATACCATATAACGAAGTTTCTAATATTATTTTATGTATAACTTTTATCAATAATATAATTACATTGGTATAATTAATACCGTATAACTTTCATATTATACACACACATACACACACTCTTTTTAAAGTCTAGATTCCTAAAAAATCTCGTGATCAAGAAATTCTCCTACGATTGAAACGGATACAAAATTAGAAAAAGTAAAATATACGTCTACAATCTATTTAAATTCCGTCATATCGTACGGAGATATCATGAAGAATTCACATGCGTCTAACAGCGATTACATTGTTTATTTCGTGTACAATTTAAGTTCAATCTCGTATGTTAGATATGAGTGAGTGAGTGAAAAAGAGAGAGAGAAAAAGAAAGAGAGAGAGAGAGAGAGAAAGAGATAGACCGGTCCGATCAGCTTTCTCGAAGTTGTACGTCCGTCCATCTGTCGGTCCGTCAGTACGTCCATTCGTATACCACGCAGGCGTGAAATTCGTGCGACCGTCGTCTTATCGCCTATCTCGACTTCGTCCTGATAATTTAAGCCGCCTCTGAATCAACCCTTTGTACTCTCACGATTCTCCATGACGACGAAGCAATATGTATCTACCAGCCATTTATACCTTACACGTGCTCCTCGTAATTTATGAGACACACCTCCCGTTCCAAATCTATTTTCGATATTTTCTTATCCACAATATTACATATTAAAGACATTACGAGATTAATTTACGAAGGAAATATATCTACGTCTGAGTTAAAAAACAAAAAAAAAAAGAAAGAATTCATTAACGACGTAAGTTTATTGGTTACGATTATTTAACGAGTAAATAAAGAATTCGAAAAAACATTTTCGACAGCCAGCAGAAACGATATCATTGTCTGAATGAATGTTGCGAATTTAAAAAAAAATAAATAATAATAACAATAACAAAAGAAATATATATATATATATTGAAAATTGCAAATTAAATTTTACAGAAATTAATTTACGAACGAAATGTATATATGTATAAGTTATAAAAAGGAAAAAAAGAAATTATTAGCATCATACCTTGGTTTTTCTATCTGGAAAATTTTATCTACGAAAATTACAAATTGAATTTTTAGCGAAATTGATTTGCAAACAAAGTGTATCTATGTATAAAAAGAAAATAAAATTATTATACATTTTTCTACGTCGACAATTTTATCTACGAGAATTACAATTTACATTTTTGAAAATTATTTATATAAAAAATGAAAATATATGGATATATAAATCATATAGAAATAATATTACGTTTTTGTATCTCTAAGAGTAAACAGATATAAGAGTGAGTAACACGTATAATTTGAACATTTTATATATATATATATATATATATATATATATATATATATATATATATCGATATCTATTTCAATGAACGTCATTTTCTAGATGTCATTCACTTCAGATGTCATTGAATCATAATTAGATTAACGATCATATCCGTTTAAATCTATCTGACTTTGACAGCTATTCGACGCGATGCCGATAAAACTTCTTAATAATACTATTGGAATTCGTTAAATATTGAATCATCTAATTCAAGAACCGCTTCTTTGAAGCTACACATCAAATTTGTCATCGATCGTATGAATCTTATAATTTATCGAATATTTCACTTGTGTCCGATTAAATCAATTAAAATATTTCGTCGATCACATAGAAATCCAAATGAGTATATTCACATATATAACATATAAATAAAAATATTCCTACGAAACTCCAATAGTTAATAGAAGAAACGATCTCTTTATCTGAACGAATGTTTCGTATTTAAAAAACAATAAAAAAATATATATATCAGAGTGTCCGAACAAGTATATCTATATACATATAAAAAATAAATAAAAAATTCGTACGAAATTCACAATAGCTAATAGGAAAAACGATCTCTTTGTCTGAATGAATGTTGCGTGTTTAAAAAAAAAATAAATAATAACAATAAAAAAATATATATATCGAGCCATTTACATCGAAGAGTATCATGAAGAATGAAACAAGAGAAAAAAAATAAATTTAGTTTATCGACCTTCCAAATGATGTTGAGTAGTACGAGCAATCGTACTTTCGTTCGTCTCTCGGAGAGGTATTAACACGCTCTTATTTACGATCACTGATAAAGAAAGACGCGTATTTTGCAAGAGAGAGAGAGAGAAAGAGAGAATGTTGGAGTCCGCGAACCGATTCAAATCGGTCCAAGTGGCAAAACACATTATGGCGATCGTTAAACATCGGTATCTAAAGTGGCAGAAGAATCTTCGCGCTTCTATTTCAAAGACATTATTCGTCTATATGTCCTCAACATAAACGAAAGAGAACCTGGTTGTTATAAATATATATATATATATATATATATATATATATATATATATATATGCATGTATGTATGTATGTATGTATGTATGTATGTATGTATATATGTAGATATGTATGTATGTATGTATGTAGAGAGTTGCTTTTATCTCGAAAAATTGAAATATCTCCGAGGAGGCACGGATCATAATAAAAAACATTCTTTTTTGTTTCTTTTTTCTTTTCTTTTTGTTTTTGTTTTTCTTTATTTCTTTTTCTTTTTCCTCTTTTTTCTTTTTCTTTTTTTTTTTATAGAAAAATCTGTCGTTTAGGAGGCGTCATACGGCGAAAATATTTTTTTCTGCTGATCGATTGGTCGAAGAAAATTTCAAAGTCAAATACACTCTTTCTTTTTTTGTTTCTTCTTTTTTATTTTTCTTTTTTATCGCTGTTGTTTCCAATGGAATTTTTTTTTTAAACGGATTCGACGAAGCGTCCGTGTTAGATCATTAATTCTTACAGAACGTTATAAATTTTGCTACATGCAACATTTGCGACTTTTCGTTAATGCATCTTTTCTGGATTGTCAAATGTTTATATGGATCTCGAATAAGTATTGTCGTATCATGAAAAAAGAGAAAAAAAAAAGGAAAAAAAAATGCAACTCCATTATACAAAACAAAACAAAAAAAGAAAAAAAAATGAAATGGATTTGATTTTGAAACTTCCCTGGCCAATCTACTTGCAAAAAAAAAAGACACAACAGAAAAATATGTCGGCACCATATGATGCCTAGCCTGGTACCAAGCAAGTATGTAAAAATATATTTTTTTTTATAGGTTCAATCCCACAAGTGATAATCCAATTTTTTGAGATAAACGAAACACTCTCTCTCTCTATATATATATATATATATATATATATATATATATATATATATATATATATACTCACAAACACACACACGTGTCTCTCTCTCTCCCTCTCTCTCTCTCTCTCTCTCTCTCTCTCTCTCTCTCTCATATAAACATATACGTGTGAGATATATACATACATATATGTATGTATGTGTACACATACATACCCGAATATATTCATGTATAAATATTCACATAAGTTGTATATAAAAACGAAAGTGTACCAAATAAATATTTATACACAGATATACATATACATATACACCTACAGCTTATATATTTTCTATGTCCTTATGGATTTCCTTTTTCATCAGGTCTTCTTCATTTCCTTACTCCTTCTTCTTCATCCTCATCGATAGAGTCTCACGAAGGGAAGATCTCGAACGATTTCAATGGAGGATCGCATAGCCACGAAATATTACGACGAAAATAGACAACGAGGAGAACGAGAGAGGATGCTACAGAAGAGAAGTGAGATGGAAATAGAGATAGAGAGATACAGAGAAAGAAAGAAAGAGAGAGAAAGAGAAGATAGAGAAAGGTAAAGTGAAGTTGTACGATTTCGATTATAGAAAAGAGGCGCGAAAATTGCTAGAACTATCTCGAATGCTCGTTCGTTTCGTCTCGAAACTCGATATCGATCGGCAATCTTGCATCCTCTCGAGAAAAATATCAAAATGGAAAGGGTAAGAGAAAGAGAGAGAAAGAGAGAGATAGTAAACGCGTCCCATTTATCTCTCTCTCTCTCTCTCTCTCTCTCTCTCTCTCTCTCTCTCTCTCTTTCTCTTTCTTTCTATCTCTGTCTTTCATTCTATATTATAATAATATCGTCGTGTTCCGGCGATCTCGAACTTCCTCGTAAATTATTTCCCGAGTTTTTCGAGATATCGAGAGAACTCATGATAGCACGATGGCACGATATCTTGACGCGTCTCTCTCTCTCTCTTTCGCTCTCTCTTTCGCTCTCTCTTTCTCTTTCGCACTCTCTTTCTACTCGTTCTCTCTAAACGATTCCATTTTCCGTCAAGCCAAGAGCGATCAATTATTTCACGACGTGGCCGAGAGATCCGCGTCGATTCTCGTTTTCCGCTCGATCCGTTTTTCCTTCCTGCAACTATTCCCCGCCCCTCGTCAATTATTCTCCTTCTTTTTCTTCTTTTTCGAACGACAAAGAAGAGACATTTTTTTTTCTCCTTCGTTCTTTTCCTTTCCTTCTCTTTTTTCTTTCCTTCGTTTCTTTTCTTCTTTTCTTTTTTTTTTATTTCTTCTTTCTTTCACGGATCAAAAAAGAAAAAGATCTCGTAGGAATGAAAGAAATAGGAAAAGAATGAATATAATATTTTTGTGCGAGTGAACTTGAGAAAAGATTCGAAACTTAAAAGAAGTAGAAGAAGAAAAAAATACAACAAAAGGTAATATTTTTATAACACGAATGAGAAGAAAAAGGAAGCCTGGAAAAAAAACAAAGACGTAAAACAGAATGAAAGAAACGGAGCGAGTGAAAGAGAGAAAGAGAATGGAGCAAAGAAGTCAGGCTGTTTACGATCTTTGGAAGATCGTAAGAAAGAAATTACGTGTCGCGTTAGCTGGCTTGCTTCTAGTAGCTCGCCTAGCTCTCTAGCTCGCATCAGAGTATTTTTCCGTAATTCGCGAAAAGTAGTAGGTAGTTGCCAAGTGGTCGGAGAACGAGAACGAGGACGAGAAATGAGTTAGCTCGAAAAATTTCGAGTCGAGAGAAGAGACCAACTCGAACCATTTCTTCTCTTTATCTTTTTTCTTTTTTTTTTCATTCTTTCCTTTTTTCTTATCTTCACATTTAAGTAAGTAAGTATACCAACGTCATTCGAAAGCTCGTAGTGGAATTACGAAAGTATGAAAATAACACAAAGTTCTCGATAAAGTAAAAACGTTGCAAAGATGGAAAAAATCTAATGGAATCTTTGCGAAAAGAAATAAGAAAGATATATTATTAAATAAGATAGATTATATCGTAAATAAAAAAGATGTATCATAGATGTAACGTAAAAATTGTCGATAAAAAATATTATACGATATTATTTCAGATTTAAATTTGACGAAACATTTTCGAGGGAAAGAAAAAAAGAAGAATTCTATAAGGTTAATTTAATGGATTTAAATTCAATATATTAGAAGTTTTTTTTCAATAAAACGTAATCGACGATGTAAAGTTTATTTTTGTTTACATATATTCTTTCTTCGTTTGGATCTTAATTACTAAATATTGTCAATAAAGTAGTATTATATAGATTTATTTTTTTATTTAGAGAAGAGATTTCCAACAGTTTTTCAATATATAATATACTGAAAATTTTCCATGAATAAAATACTGCATACTATCAATTATTTGGATGCAAGAAACCAAACAGTTTCAAGTGTATAAAAAAATAATACTGGATATAAGATACCAAAAATATTTTCACTTTACAAAATACAATAGCGCCCTGTTATTTATTTATGCATAAAATATTAACAATTTTCAATAAAAAAAAGAATATATACATATATATATATATATACCAAACATATTTTCAATGAAAAATACAATAATATTGTGATTTAATACATATTAAATTTGAAATGATTTAATAAATATGAAAATATTAAATTTTCAATATAAAAGAAAAAAAGAAAAGAAACATTAGCATCGTTAGCATCGAAATATTATATTATTAAAAATTCCAACATTTAACGTAAACGATCCCGACAAAAGAATCTTTTATCAAACTTGATCCATCGTGTACCGTTAATTTTTAATTTCTATTATATCACGAAAAGGTCAACTTTCGTGATTAAACTTACTTTAAAAATGGCGGACAATGAGAGTAATGAAAAGAACGGTCTTGAAATATTCTACGAAAATCAGGGAAATATCGTGCGCGAGAATGAAATAGAAAAATGACGGATTCGTTTCTTGGAAGGGAAACTCAGAATATCAATTTTCACAGATGAGAAGAGGAAGAAAAGGACCAACGACGCGATTACGGAATTTCTTATACGAAATCGTCCTCGTCATCGTTCTCGTCGTCCTCTGACTCGTCACTCTCCGCTTTCTAACTTTTCATTTTTCAACCTTCATTCTTTTTTCTTTTCTCGTTTTTTTTTTCTTTCTTTTTTAATTTTTCTATCTTTCTTACTTTCATTTCTTTTATTTTTTCTCTTTATTATATTTTTTTTTCTTTTTTTTTTATTCGACCATCTTTCTCTTTACACTCTCTTTCCGGTGAAACGCAAGAAGCTTATTCCGCCTGGACGAATCGGGAAATCACGCGAAGGTGGAAGAGGACGAGAACGAGGATGAGGGCGAGGGAAAATGGGAGGGAAAAAGAAAAGAGGGGGAAAAAAAACGGGACACAGCTTTTCCTACGTCCAATCTTTGTCTCTCTCTTTCTTTCTTTTTTCGTCGAAAGTTTTCCGATGAAAAAAAAACAGGAAAATAAAAAGAAGAAGAAAAAAATACTTTCCTTGGTCGAACGAAGGACAATAAAGCAGAAATTGGAAAAACTCGTTTCAGTTTCTTCGACGATCGTGATCTACGTGTAAACAATTTTGAAAACCAGTGCACACGCATCCATTCGTTCGTATATCCATGGACGAAAAAGAAAAAAAAAAAAAAAGAGAAAAAAGAAGAAATAAAACAGAAAAATAATTTCTAAATCGAATCGTATAGGTTTTAATTTCTTTTTTTTTTCTTCTTGTTTGCTCTTCTTTATTCAAATATTTCAAATATATCCACGTATATGGAATCGAAGAGGAAATAATTCATAAAATCATATAAAACTAATATTCAAACTTACACATCTTTATATACATATCCTTATATATATATATATATATATATATATATATATATATATATACACATCACACACACACACACACATATATATATATATATATAAGAACTAAGTAAGTACCTACTATTGTACATTGTCTAGATGGTGAGAAAATATTGAAGGATATTTTCCAATATGTTCGAAGAATATACAGGATCAAGAAAAATGGTACGTAGGAAAAGGATTATCGTCCCAACCCTCCCCTCTTTCCCTCAACCCTCTCCATATCGATATCTACAGGATCTACCTTTTATCAGTGTGATAGCAGTAGTAAGTATTTGCTTGTTTCGTGCCTGCAGGAGCTTTAAAAAAGGTTTACTACCTTTCCTTTCTCTCTCTATCTTTCTCTCTCTATCTATCTCTCTATATCTCTTGCTTCTTACTTTATTTCTTGTTTCCTTCTCATCCATTTTTCTTATCTCTCCAAGATCCTCGAATAAGAGTTCATCCTGTTTCTTCATCCTTTCCTCACGGATATCTCAACTAACGCTTCTTCTTCCCTTGATTGTTGACAAAATCTGCATTATTTAACTTTCATTTTCAAAACGTTACTTACTTTACATCATGGCGTTGCTTGATCGGCAATAATAATTTCCTTTTCTTTTCTCCCTTCCTTTCTTCTCTCATTTTTCGCGCCCCACTCCTACCCCTTCGTAAATAAAAATGAGAAAGCACATTAAAGAGAGAAGAAGAAAAAGAGAAAGAAAGAAAGAAAGAAAGAAAGAAAGAAGAATATCACCGATGAGAGTGCATGATATGCAGTTGAAATTAATTGTGATTGTTGTCGAGAGAGAAAAAAAAAGGAAATTGAAAAAGGGAAAGAGGGAGACAAGAAAATGAAAGCTCTCGATTTAAACAAGATTTGTGTAAGTCGAATATTACAGGGTTACTCGACGTATATATACATATACTTGTGTTCGACGTATATAAATAAATATGTATGTACACTTACCATATATATATGTTAATATATATAATGTGTGTGTGTATATATGTATATATATGAATATATATATATATACACACACCAACGTTTCTTCTTTTCGCCTAATTATGACAAGAACGATAACAAGGGTTTCGTACGTACCAAAGATCGACATTCGTATACGGACAACGGAGTTACGAAGCTGAAAAAATTCAGAGAGGAGAAACCGGAGTTTGTCCGTCGAGAGTACAACTTAATCCCGTGGACAATAATTAAACGACCTTATACGGTATTCTTTATATAACAGGGAAAAAATATAGTCGGTATATTTTTGACACGAACTCAATGAAATCTTCTCTCTCTCTCTCTCTCTCTTTTTCTCTCTTGCTGTTGCTTCTTCTTTCTTTTTTCTTTTTTTCTTTATTTTTCTTTTCGTATCTTTTTTTTCTTCCTTTTCTCCTTTTACTTGGCGCACGATCGCGATTAATATGTTACGAGCTGGTAAGACGTTAATATCAATCATCCTTTAACAGGAAGGAGAACATCATCCTCCGCCTCTTTTCGACGGCTCCTCGAATAGATTGGCTTACAGTTCAGAAATCTCTTATAAGACGAGAGAGAAAGAGAGAGAACGATTTATTTTTCAAGTATTTTATCGAGAGATGATTAACGTGCCTTCGCCAACGTAAGACTGATAATTACTTTCGATGCTATAATATACCTGTCCTTACGACTCTTTCCTACTTACACGAATATTTTTCTTTTCTTTTCGTTTCTTTTCTTTTCGTTTCTTTTTTCTTCTTTTATTTCTCTTCTTTTTTTCCTTTTAACATCACGATAACGGGATATCAATTACGCGCCTATGTAATAACCAACAATTACTATCCAATCTTGAGATATCTAATTAAACGAACGTATACCTATAACATAATTATAATCTATCTGTAAGAAGACATCGTATAGATATACTATATCTATACAGCATGATTATAAATAAAAAGGCCAGTTTGTTATCTCGTTTTTGTTAACTGCGATAGATGGGTAGAGTAAAAGAAAATTTTTTTTCGACACTTCGCCTATTGTCAAATTTTTTAAAAGCACGAAACACGCGATTTTTTAGAATTTTACATCGGAATATTAATTTTTTTTTTTTATGGAACATCCTATATCTTTCTTTTTTCTTTCCTCGTAAATTAATTAAATATTTCAATCGATTATCCAGAAAATAAGGATAGGTTTAAAATTAATAATTGACGTGTGAAATATTTTATGTACAACGGAAATGATACTGATCTTACGGAAATTGAAATGTGCAAGCACTATAAGCGATAAGAATTAAGCGAATCGATTAATTCGCGTTCAATTAAGTTTTTATCATCAATAAATTAATTAAGCCTTAGAAAGATAATAACTAAACTTATTGTAAAGTTCTTTGTAAAAAATCTTTTACATCGGAAATTTATTATATATATCATCGGTCGTACAACTAATGTCGTAAATTAATTATTATTATTATCGGGTCTATAATCGTTCAATAATTTTTTTTAAAGATAATTGATTAAGATATTTAATTGATTAAAAAAAGAAAAAAAAATAAATGGATATTCCACAAGAAAAAAAGAAAATCAGAAATTATTGAACTTCTGATTTCTGTAAATCGGATATTTCGTATTTCGTTAAAATATTAAATAATTTAAAACAATTCCTTTTTTATATTTACCTAACAAACGAGATGGGAAATAACTGATCCTTCAATTTATAATCGACCTCTATACTACAAAATAATTAAATAAGAATATAAAAAGTTACAAATCCTTTCAATATGAAATATTTCATAGCGAATGATATTTCAATTTAAACGAGTTCCTATCTCTCGAATTAACGAGACTGGAATGATCGATTCCAGACACGCTTTACCGTATTAAGAAAGAAATTAGTGCCTTCCATTCCATTCCATTCCGCTTATTACGACAGTTATCTGGCGCCATTTTGACGAGTAACGTTCGACTTGTCTAGCGGAGAACGGATTTCTTTGTCGGAACGTCGCACGTCGACCGACCGATAACGAACGACTTGCAAAACGATTTTAGAAATGCCAAGTGATTCGTTTGGTGAATTTTTAATGTCATCGATATAATCGAATCGCGGCACGATCTTGTCTCGATTTCTCACTGTTAAAAATTTTAATAGACTTTCTAAGAACCTTAAGCTTGAATCAATATCTAAAGACATAATTCTCGTAATAATAATAATAACAATAATAATAATAATAATAATAATAATAATAATAATAATAATAATAATAATAATAATGATAGTAGTAGTAGTAGTAATAATAATAATAATAGTGATAGATGCGTGATAAAATCATAATTACTAAGCTGCGAAAGGCGAACGTTAATTGTCGTTTAACTTGATTACAGTGTAGGCGTCGATCGATTCATTCGCACGAAGCTGTCGAGTTATCGAGTGAAGTCATCGAACGGAGTAATTGTATTTTAGCCTACTTTCGTCAAAATCATTTTTGTCGCACGCTCACGAAACGATCTATTAATAAAATCTAAATAATTTAGATACCCTGTATATCTTAAGTACGAATATCTTATATACAATAGTATATGCGTTTATGTAAAATTTTTCGAATGTTGTTTGCAAAATATATATATGTATATAAAAAATATACATATTTAGAAAACGTTATAATATATATGTAGATATTTTGCAAGCGTGTAGTTTTATAAAATAAAAAATATATATATATATGCAATATGCGAGGAAACAGTATACGAAATATTACAAAGTAAACGATATCGACTGAAGAGACTTCGAGTATTGAGAATGATGGTATATACACATATCGAAGAGTCATAATTCTCGTAGTCAACGATGCGGTGCGAGGCGTCCACGCCAATAAATGTTTGATCGATCGACCTGTGGTTCGATTGACCGACGGTCAATCTTCGTGCATTACTATCAGAAGCAGTGTTGTAGTTCGGGGAAAGAGAGTAAAAAAGAAAGAAAAGAAAAGAGAAAGAAAAAAAGAAAAAAATATGAAACGGAAGACACGAAAAAAAAAATACGAGCGTGTTGATCGAAATGACCAGCAACGACAACAATAACAATAATAATAGTAACAAGTAATAAGAAACTCGTGAGAAACTCGAATACACGTCACAATATAATAAAGATCTCGATCGATGATTTTAGAATATATTCGATAAACTCTTGCACCTCTGTAATCTTCGCGATCCCAATAAAAATACACTAACTACGTATAGTAAGTATTTTACAACAATATCGAAACTACGTGAGAATACGCCGTTCTCCAAGCGCTGAAATTAATTAATCACGTTATAATCAAGATAAAACGCTACCGCGATTTCCCTTCGTTCGTAAGCCTGGCCAAAGGTCAGGGACGTTTTCTCGTCGATCACTACTTTCTTTTTTCTATTTTTTCTATTCTCTCTTTTTTCTCTTTTCTTCCCTAAATAACTAAACAGAAATGGTATTCTCTTCCAAAAAAAAAAGAAAAGAACTCACGAATTCGACATCCCAATATACTCTTACACTTTCGGAATGATAAATTATGCCGGATGAAAAAAAGATATAAAAAGAAAAGAAAAGCAAAAAAGAAGAAAAACGAAAGAGAAGAAAAAGAAAATGTTAAAGAGTGATTTTTCAAAAAATACCTACCAAAGTTTCATATATTGTTCATCCGATAAAGAAAATTTAAAAAACAAAACGAAACAAAAAAAAAGAACAAAAAATCGAGAAAAACTGAATAAACAAACGGGCAAGAAAACGAACAAACGTATAAATAAAAAAATGAACGAATAAAATAATATATAAATCGATCGAATAAACGAGCGAATAAATAAAAATAGTAAACAAATAAATAAAATAATAATATAATATAAATCGATGGAGTCGATGATTTATTTTCGATCGCTTCTATTGTCTCTCTTTTCTTCTTTGTTTCTTTTTCCTTTTCTTTTTCTTTTTCTTTTATCAACGACAAACACGTCAATGATCCTCGACGATAAGAGGGTCGAAAGGTGACTGCTTTTCGTGAGATCTCACGCCAACTGACCACCCATTGATCTCTCTCTCTCTCTCTCTCTCTCTCTCTCCCTCTCTCTCTTTCTTTCTCCGTTCCTCTCAATCATGAATATTCAAAGACACGAAGGAGACTTTCGGCTTTTCGCACTGTCCGGAATCAGTCCGGCACAAGCACGACGAAGAGCCATCACGAACAAAAATAACTCAACCAACGATCGACTCGATCGATTTCCCTCGAACGTTTGTCGTCCCTTATTCGAGTAATCGTCCCGAATAATGGATATCGTTCCCCTAGCTCGGAGACTCGAGCAATTTACCAGGACGTTATCCTTATCGAGGTTGCTGATCGTTCAGAGAGAAACGACTGACTTGCTACCAAAGAAAAAGAAAGAGAAAAAGAGATAGAAAGAGAGAGAGAGAGAGAGACAAAGAGAGAGAAAGACAAAGAGAGAAAGACGATCTATTCGATATCATTTTCTCTCGATTACGATCCAACGAATTTTCCCAAACGAATTTTCCCAACGAAGAGACTCGATATCCTATAGGATATATATATATATATATATATATATATATATATATATATATATACGACTTCGCGATGTCTACTCGATGAAGCACGCTTTTCACTTAATCGTTCTCATATTTCCTTTTCCTTTATGAAAAATTGCCGATTTTTATCATTGAAAAAAAGAGAGAGAGAGAGAGAGAGAGAGAGAAATGATATGTACGTTGAATACCGATCGACCGTATTCTTTTCTCAGACACGAATAAATTTTCATCCTAAAAGAAGTTTTTGAATCGAAGAGAAATAGCAAGTTTCATTTGATTTCGTTATATCGATATTCCAAAAGAAAATCGAAAAAGATGAATGGATGGATGGATGGATGGATGGATGGATGGATGGATGGAAAAGATCGTTTCCTTCCTTTATACGTTCCACGTTGTCCTCCTTCTGTTTCTTTCGATTATGTCTACCCTCCTGATGAGAAATGTACTCTCTTTTATTTCTCCCACCCCTTCCCACCCCACCCACCCCTTCACTGTCCACTATCTTTCCTCTCATGTTTCTTCTTTCGTTCTCGTATGCATACTCAAGTGTACTACATTTATCAAATTGCATTATATATTTATCTCTGCTAAGAATCAAAATTTGTTACATTTATAATAGGGCATAGCATTTTTCGAATTAAATAAATGAATCGATGGTAAAAAGAATTTTTCTATCTGTTGAAATTTATCATACAAAAATGTTAAATTGGAATGATTCGAGAAGTATAGACTTTGACACTCAAATCTCACGTAATTATAGAATACGTTGAGATCTTCGATGTCGTAAAATAAATTTTGAAATGGAAAAGATAAATTGTGTAAAGAGATAAAAAGAAATGAATTTTCTTGAAAGATATTATAGAGAAAAATATGATTGCAATCGTTAAACCTTCTTTCGTTATTATATATAAATTACAATCTTGCGAGAAGTAATTGAGAATAAATTTCGAATGGAAAAGACGGATTATATAAAAAGTAAGAAATACATATATGAAATCACGTGTGAAAATAATCGAATATGAATCTGGAATAAAAAAAAAGGAATTATACGAAAGGTGAGAAGTGAATTTTCGTGAAAGAAATTATTATCGAGAAAAATAAGATTGCTATCAATCGAAAAGTATATAGACTTTTAAACGAGCTCGCGTTATTACGTATAAATTACAATCTTACGTGAAATAATTGAGTACGGATTTCAAATAAAAAAGATGGATTGTACGAAACGTAAAAAATGAATTTTCCTGGAAGATATAATAAATATTATTTTTATATAATATACGCAAAATA
Source organism: Vespula vulgaris (assembly GCF_905475345.1). Classification (NCBI taxonomy): domain Eukaryota; kingdom Metazoa; phylum Arthropoda; class Insecta; order Hymenoptera; family Vespidae; genus Vespula; species Vespula vulgaris. The sequence goes on from NC_066588.1 coordinate 2,661,406, forward strand.
ATTAAGTACGATAGTTCGGATAAGAGGTCTGATAAAATATAGGAGAAAAAAAAATGTAAATAAATAAATAAAAATATACATTTCAGAAAGAGAAGTTTCGTCTGGAAAATGTTTCGTCTTTGATCATATAGAATCAACCGAAGAGTATATACTCGTAAAACGATCTTGTGTAATCATATATAAATACAATTTTGTGTAAAGTAATTAAGTATGAAAATTCGAATAAAAAAGTTACAAAATATCAAAAAAAAAAAAAAAGAAAGAAAGAAAGAACGAAGTAAAAAACGAAATTCTTCATCTGATAAGTAAGTAAGAAAGTAAGTAAGTAAGTAAGTAAGTAAATAAATAAGTAAGTAAGTAAGTAAGTAAGTAAGTAAGTAAGTAAAATTGTAATCAACCAAGAAGGATATCCATTTCCACAAACATACAGTCTAGTGTAATGAAGTGAAAGAATAAAAAGTATAAAAGGATCAAAGTGGATCGTATTTGTTCTGAATGTAATCACGCATGAAGCAAAATCCTTATCGACGCGTGGACATCGCCAGAAAAGTATCCTTTCCTGAACAAATTGAAAGTCTCCGGTTTTCTCGTAACCGAAAAAGCAGAAGGAACATGGAGAAGAATGAAAGAGAGAAAGAAATAGAAAGAAGAAGAACTGGAAGAACTAGAAGAACTAGAAGAAGAAGAAGAAGAAGAAGAAGAAGGGTGGTTGAGAAAAAGAGATGGAGAAATCGAGGAAAGAAAGCACTCTCTCGAACGAGATTACTTTTGCCTTTCTGTTTTTCGTATTTGGGTCGTCGAAAATCCGTTCTAGGAATCAGAAACTTTTCCGCCGTTAAGCGTAGCAAACAGAAGGGAAAGGGCCATGGCTCGTTTCGAGTACACGATCGTTTTTAAACTGAGGTTAATGACACATCGTTCCGAGAAAAGACGAGAACGTTCAACGAACTTGAAATTTCTCGAACGACTACGATAGACCTACGAAAGAAGTTCGAAGTATAAACAAAGATTGAACGAAGAATTTAAGAAAAAAAAAAAAGAAACAAAAATAAAGAATGAAAAAAAAAAAAAAAGTATTTATAGATATTCCGAAACTGGATTCATAAAGTTAACGAGTTAAACGAACACGACTTTTTCATTTGAGACATTTGTTTAGGCTTAATTAAACGAACGTAAGATTTGCACAGAAAATATTTCTAAACATTTGTTAAGACCTAAATATCTAATTGATAAATTAAACGAACAGAACGAACACGACTTTCGCATTTAAAAAATTTTCATATTCTTCCAACCATTGTTAAACGAAGTTGTTAAAACAATTCATAAATCCAACGAGTTAAACGAACATGAATTTTGCGTAAAAAAAAAAAAATAAATAAATAAAAAGGAAGAAATAAAAAAATAGATACTTCCAAACATTTGTTAAGACTTAATTCATAAATTCAACGAGTTGAACGAGCGTGAGTTTTCTACGTAAAAAAAAAAAAAAAAAATATATATATATATATACATATATATACACATACATACAGAAAAAAAAACGAAAATATATAATTTCGAAACATTTATTAAAACAATTCGTAAATAAAGAAACGAGTTAAGCGAATGCACAAGTTTTGCATTGAATTAAAGAAATAAATAAAACAAAACAAAAAGTAAAAGAAAAGACAAACCAAAAAGAATAAATACAAAAGGAAAAGAAAAAAAAGGGGGGAAAGAAGAAAAAGAAGAAAAAACAAACGTAATACCTCGAAACATTTGTTAAAACAATTCATAAATCTGGATGAGTTAAACGAAAACGGGTTCTTCGTAAAGCGAATTTGCGCAACCGTGCAAAAAAGAAAATGGTGAAGAGGGGAGAGCAGAGGAGGTGAGGGGGTGGAAAAAAAAAGGGACAAAGAGAAGTCGTGTAAGTCGGTGAGATCAAAGGTAACAGAGATAGACATACTCGTCGCACGTCGACGATGAATCCGTCGAACCAGTTTCGACGAATTGACATCGGTGTGTCTCTTTGGGGATTCCATGGTACAAAGCGTTCTGTGTTCGGAGAGAAACCTCGGAGTAGAGGTTCTCTCTCTCCCTCTCTCTCTCTCTATCTCACTGTATCTCTCTCTTTCTCTCTCTCTCTTTCTCTCTATCTCTATCTCTCTTTCTTTCTCATAAATCCCTCCCACTCTCTTGGTCCCTCTCTCGTCTCATCCATATCACAGTTAGTCTCCGAATCCTTCCGCTTAGGGTTTCTCGTGTCATCGTCGGCCCTTTTGATCCGGTCGCGTTGCTAAATCTCGTGCATGCTGAACGTGATATCTCGATCAACCTCCTCCTGGTGAATTATCCGAAAGAGAAAGAGAAAGAAATAGAGAGAGAGAGAGAGAGAGAAAGAGAGATTTACAAAAGTCGGTCTAATTAGTTCAGACTTTGGAAAGTAATTTGAAAATCAAGTGGATTCTATGTATTTAATTTAATCGAATCGTTCCGACAAACACGAAATCGAATTTTCGATTAGATTCTCTGATAGTTCATCGTGCAGCAATAATAGTTTATTATTTTTACTTTTTTTTTCTTTTCTTTCTCCCCTTCGTAATATTCGTTATAATAATTATTAATAGGAAGAAAGAGATTGTAAATTAGGAATTTTTCTTTTTTGTTTTTTTTTTTTTTTTACGAAGAGTTATCTGACAATTATAATCTTCGATTTTATTCTTTCTTCTTCTTTTTTTTTTTTTTTGCTTCTTTCGTTCATTTTTCAATCGAATAAAAATTTTTTGTCGCCTCTCAAGCGGCAATATTTAATTACTATATAAAAAAAAAAAAAAAAGAAAACGGAAAAATCGGGAAATATAAAATTATCATTACATATAAAGAGTTATCTGACGAAGATACAATTTCATTTCTTTCTTCATTTTTTTAAAACGAATAAGAATTTTTTCGTTACCTCTCGAACACCTATCTTAATTACGATAAAAAAGAAATTAGAAATTATTAAATTATCTTTGCATAAAGCGTTATCCGACAAAGCTATGACTTCCTTACCATTTTTTTTTTCTTTCTTCTCTTTTAAATCGAATAAGATTCTTTTGTCACGACGTCTCGAACTCTCGCTTTAATTACTATCAGATAAAAAGAAAACAAATTTTCCTATAAAATTATTCTCGAAGTAAAACGTTTTATCGATCGAAGAAAGCAAGGAGATAAAGCAAAAAACAAAGAAAAAAAGATACACAAAAAAAAATAAAAAGAAAGAACGGAAGGTCAGGTTCGAGAAGAACTCGGCTTTCTTTGAAGGGAACGTTCGCCAAGGAACGAACACGTCGTATGGTCTTTGCGAGTGGAATGCCACGACCCTTCGACCCTCTTTAAGAAGAAGAGTCTCGATGAGTTGGGCACTCTTTCAGAGGGAACGAGAAATGGAAGAAATAAAAAACGGAAGAAACAACAACAACAAACGAAAAAAAAAAGAAAAGAAAGGAAAGGAACAAAGAAATTTAAAAAAAAAAATAAAATAAAAACTAAAAAGGAAAAAAGAAAAAATAAATAAAAAAAGAAAAAAAGAAAAGAAAAGACATGATCCGGAAGTGTGCCGGCTTTTACTCGTCGTGGTTCATTGGTGTCTTAACGAGCAACGTGATTATCAACGTGAGAGAGAAACGATACGAGTTTATAACGAGGCTCCTTATCAAATCTGAAGTGGACAACAGTAATGATCCTTACCTGGATTTTCTTTTTTATGATTTTTTTTTATTTTTCTTTTTTCTTTTTTCATTTTTTTTTATTTTTTATTTTTATTTTTACTTTTTTAAATACGTAGGATCATAAGAGATTCGTTAAAAAATTTTTGAAAAATATACTCATACGTGCAAAAAGCAAATGACTCTTGTTAACTTAACGTTATATTCTCTGATTTCATTTTTTGCTCGATTAGATTTTATATTTTATACGACATAAAGAAAAAAAAAGAATATTTCTGTCGATACATTCTATAGGGACATTCTATATAGGACAGAAGGGATTTAGATATCCATTAACGCGTTTTATTACGAAAAAAAATTTATCAGCTGTACTAGTTTGAAATATTTAATATATTTTAAATGAACTATGTTATCAACAAAGATATATCTACGTACTTAAATATTTTACGACAAAGGGAATCTCTTTTCTGTTAAAATATAAATTTTATGACACGAAGAATTTATGTATTAAAATATTTTTTAAGAGAGATATTTCGAAAGAAATATATATTAGAAAAAAAGAAAAAAAAGAAAAAGAAAAAAGAATGGAGGAAAAAAATTTCTTTTTCTACGTATATATATATATATATATATATATATATATATATATATATATATATATATAACTGCTCGAAGAATTTATCTATTAAAATATATTTTCCGATAAAAGAAATTCATCCGCGTTACATTAAAATATTTCCCTAAGAAAAAAGAATTTGTATAATAAAAAATACTTCATATCTGTCGCATACGTTCTACGATAAAACGAAAAGAATATATTTCATAATAATAATAATAATAATAATAATAATAATAATAATAATGACAATTATTATTATTACTATTATTATTATAAAAAAAAACAAATCGAAAAAAGAAAAACGAAGAAAGAATGAAGAAAAGAAATCATACGGAAAGAGAAAAAATAAGATGTAAGTATAATGAATCCAATTAAAAAATCTTTTTAATATCCCCTAGTACTCGTTCAAATTCCAGCAACGGTAGCGATTAACTAACTCTGGACTATAGTTACGGAATGTCGTCGATAAAATCGATCGATCTTATCTCGGGTAAGAGATCCGACGAACGAAAGAGAGAAAGAGAGAAAGAGAGAGAGAGAGAGATTTGAAGCGAGCGAAATGGCGAAGGTCGAAAGGGCCGCAAGCCTTTTAAACTCAACGGGTGAAGAGAGAACTCATACATATACGAGGCCTCCTACGGTGATAAAAGCACATGGATTTTCCTGAAAATCACGTCTTTATATAGACGGACTTGAATAAGAGATTATTCGTTCTCTCGTTTTTCTCTTTTTGTCTTCTTTTATTCCTCTCTTTTTCTTTTTTTTTCTTTTTTCTTTTTTTTCCTTCCAAAAATATATTAAATTTATATATAATTATACTAAAAGTATTTTTTCAACGATGATGATTAATCCGGAATGTGTGTGTGTGTGTGTGTAATTCTAATACATTCTAATGAAATCAGTTCTCTTAGATTATATCATCGATACGATAATATTGACTAATGAATATGTGAAACTAACATCTGCAACTATTCGTCCATTAATTAATGTTAATTTAATCACAAAAGCATATGATACGTATCGTACATAAATATATACATCGCACGCAACATGCAAACAAATATATATATATATATATACATACAAACACACGTATGTAAATATCTATGTAGAAATGTAAATATGTACGTTTAATTCTATCATTCTATCATACATGTATATCATTTATATTATATCATTTACATCAATTACGTTTTGTACGTAATTATGGTTTATACAATTACACGAAGAGAAGAACTCTATTAATTATATCATTGATACAAATATATATATAGATATATATATATATATATCATCAATGATATAATTATACAAACAAGTAGAAACAATAAATACTAGAAAGAAAACAAGAGCAAAATTAAAAAAAAAAAAAGGAGGAAAGCAGAAAATATCAAAAGATATCGAATCGAGTCACGTTTAAAAGAAATAATTAAAGCCAGATCGAATAGAAATAATTTCGAGAAATAATATCGTTAGAATCTAACGATAAAGCGTTGCACTATGAATCACTACAAACCCTAATACAGAATTGATCAAAAGTTTCTAGTTGACTTTAAAAATTAATTAATCTCTTTCGAGACCTTTCAACGGGTTTTAATTATTTCTTCAGATCGTAAAATGGTTATATCGTAAAATTGATAAATTCGATTATTAGGATTACAACGTATTTGCAATCGATCGAACTTATTTATATATAACAATCCACTAGAAACTTCGGAACTTTCGATTGACCCTGTACCGCAACTACCAATAGCGGTAACAGCAACAACCTTTCGAAACCCTTTAACTACTTTCTCCGTCAACTCGTAACAAACTAACATTCACGAACACGTGTAAAACATACTCGGTGTGTCTACAGCTACGTATAGCTGTTGAAAAATTAGAATTAGAAAATGTTTATACTCGCAAACGAAATTATTTATATCACTGTTTCTAATAGAAGCTTAAAAAGTTTCGATCTATCTAAGAACTTTTCGTTCTTAAATAAGTAAGAACTTTTGATTCAACCTGTATCACCGTTCACTATCAAAAGTAAACTACCAACGGAACCCTTTAGAGACTTTCTTCTTCTCAACTTCGAACGAACTAATATTCACGAACACGTGTAATACATGCCTAGCGTATCTACAACTACAGAGAGCTGCGAAAATTAGAATTAGAACGTGTTTATACCACTTACCGAAATATATTTATATAACTATCTAATAAAAGCTTAAGGAACTTTGGATCCATCTAAGAAATTTTCATCGAAATACAAACTTTTGATTCACCCTGTACACCACCATACGCTATTAGCAACAAACAGCAGCAGAGGCAGCAGCAATATTTTTTTCGAAACTTTATATTTTTTACTTTCTTCTTTAATTTAGAACGAACACGTCTAATACTCGACGTGTGAAGTATCAAAGACCTAGGAAAATTTTAATTACATATTTATACTCGATCAAGTTTTGAAATTTTTCAGCGATCTAGAAACTTTTGATTCACCCTGTACCACGACTCACTATCATCAGCAGTAACAGCAGCAACAGCAGCAGCAGCAGCGATACCCTTTCGAGGCCCTTCAGTTAGTTTCTCCTACAACTTAGAACTAACTAATGTTCACGAAGACGTGTAAAATATCTACCGAGTCCAGTATTAAAGGGAATCGAGAAAATTAAAATTAGAACGTGTTTATAATCGTTTATCAAAATTATTTCTATCGCGAGTTAAAAATGCAAATTATAAAATTTTTTTTACCGATCTAAGAACTTTTGATACACCCTGTACCATCATTCACTACCAGCTACCTCAGCGTCAATACTCTTTCAAAGCCCTTCAGCTACTTTCTCATATAATTTGGAATAAATTAACGTTCATAAACACGTGTAAAATAAATGATGTATGCAGTATTAGAGAGCTGCGGAAATTAACATTAAAATATGTTAATACGTGTTTACCGAAATTATTTAAATCGCTAGCTATAATACGAATTTAAGAATTATTGACCGGTCTAAAAAATTTTCATTCACCCTATATCACCATTCACCTTTCGAAGACCTTTAAATACTTTCTTCCTTAGATTTCGAACAAACTAACGTTCATAAATAAATATAAAATATTTGCTGCGTGTAATATCAAAGAGACGAAAGTTAGAATTAGAAAATATTTATACTTGTTCATATTACAATCTAATATAAATCTGAGGAAACTTAGAAAACAAATATAAAACTTTGAAAACAATATAAACAAGTATAAACAACTCGTGTATAATAGCAAGTAGGCAAAAATTAGAATTAGAAAATGTTTCTACTCGTTTATATTACAATCTACTATAAATCTAATATAATATAATCTAATATAAATCTTAAAAAACTTAGAAACCAAAGTTCATTAAATTTTCTTAATTATATCCAATATAAATCTTAGGAAGCTTCGATCAATCAAAAAACTTGTCATTTATCCAGCAACAAGAATATTAACAAGAACACCAACAATATCATCATCATAATCAGCAGTAGTAGCAATAGTAGAAGTTACTAGTAACGCTAGCAGCCATATCCTTCCGAAGCCCTTTAGCTACTTTCTTCCTTCAACTTCGAACGAACTAACGTTTGGTAACACGTGTAAAATACTTGCCGTGTGTGCAGCTGCAGAGAGCTGCGAAAAGAAATGTCTCGGTTGTCGAACGCAGCAACGGCACGCGAGACACCGACTATAAATCACAACGAAATCCCGTTCCTTTCGATCCACGGCGGCCTTCTTTACGAGATGAAGTAAGGAAAAGGAAGGAAAAAGAAAAAGGAACGAAGGTACGAAGGTACGAAGGTACCAACGAACGAACGAACGAACGAACGAACGAACAAACGAACTAAGGAAGGAAGGAAGGAAGGAAGGAAGGAAGGAAAGAAGAAAAGAAAGAGAGACGAAGGGTTGTAGAGAGAGAGGAAAGACGTCGCTTGCTTTTCAGAAGGGTCCAAGAAGGGCCCTAGGGAAGTGTCGCATGAGCTACGAAAGAGCAATTCGTCATCGTTCCTACAACCTTTTTCTTGGCTCGATGCTTCTAGCCAACATCGAAGATACCAACCAACTACCCCTCTCTCTCTCTCTCTTTCTCTCATCCTTCTTCACTCTCTTCCTCCTCTTACTTCTTTTTCTTCTCACTATTCCGTCCATCTTCTTCGACGTTGAAGCGATCGAATAGACTCGTGGTTTAAATCTTCCCAATATATTACACCTCCAATCCATTCTCTAACTTTTCTGTCATTTTTCTTAACACTCGTACGAAAAATTTCAACGCGCAATCTCTTCGTATTTACCTTTATTCTATATATGTGTATGTCATGATCGTGACGATAATTTGATTTGAAAATAAGGAAAGAAAAGAAGAAAAGAAAAAAAAAGAAAAGAAAATTTAATTAAATCATCAGTTATTGCAACTTTTTTCGATACTTCTCATATTATTCATTTATAAACTCGCCGTTAGTGAAACAAAAATCGTAGAAAGAGATCGCGATTGAAAACATTCCTACCAACCTCAATACCGCTTTACAAGCTATTATTACGAACTATTTCGACGGATCGTAATATCGAAAAATTATTCTACAACTTCAATATCATTGTACTTTCGTAACATTACAACGAATTATTCTACGAGTCGTAATGAAAAAGAGATTCATCCTTTCTGCGACCTCCACGTCGATCTCAATTACTCTCATTTATTTTTTCTCTTCGACCTTTATTTTTTCTTCTTTCCTCTCTCTCTCTCTCTCTCTTTTTTTTTTTTACTTTTTTCTTTTTTTTATATGAATTTCGCGTCACCAGCAAGGATCGTCCTCGCTAGAAAGGAAATCCGGAGTTTATGACTCTCATTCTACTTTCCCTCTCTCTCTCTCTCTCTTTCTTTCTCTCTTTCTCATACACACAGACACACGACACAGACACACATTCTCTTTCTCTCTCTCTCTCTCTCTCTCTCTCTCTCTCTCTCTCTCTCTTTCTCTGTGGTTGATTCGAGAGAATCCACACGCGGTTAAAGCCCGTCCATCAGGATGAATCGCAGAGTGAGGCTCAATGAAAAAGCTTAGAACCGGATTTTAAATGTTTGCGCTCGCCTACACAAATACCTCTTATTTTCAAATACGTTTCGAAAAAAAAATATTTACTGTCTCTCTCTCTCTCTCTCTCTCTCTCTCTCTCTCTCTCTCTCTCTCTCTCTCTCTCTATTTATCTATCTATCTATCTCTGTCTATCTATATCTATCTATATCTATCTTTCTATCTCTCGTTTTCTTTCGTTCGCGGTTAACCGATATATATATATATATATATATATATATATATATATATATATATATAATGTATATTATATATGTATATATGTATATACACTTTTAGTCAATTTAAATTTATATTTTCTCTTAGCAGAATGAAATTTTATCTCGTTGACTAATACACATTTATTTACAGATATGTACGTACGTGAAAAGCTAGTAAAGCTAATATAATACATAAGGTCTTCTATTGTAAATTCACGTTTAACCAAAATTATTGAAATTATTGAAGTTTCGAAAATTGTAAAATTTTTGATAATTAGCTTTCTAACGCATCTATCGTATCAACTTTTGATTACTTTCCTCCGGAATGAGAATTATGATCTAACGTAAATAAGTATCCTGAAAGAGGATACCGTACGAGTAATACGATATTCACGGTTAATTAAATATTCATTACGTGAAAATTTTATCGTTTGAACGATTTATATACGGATAAGATATTGTATTTCCTCTCTTGATTCAATGAAACAGATATACCTACATGAATACCTATAAAAAGATAATTAAATTATTATTTCCTTCTGCAATGTACAATAATTTCTACGTCGTTTAAAATAATATCGATATTTGTATGAAAATTAATATTACATATTATTATAAAATATATATATATAATATATATTATAATATACATATATAATATTATATACATAATATCATGCAACATAAAATAATATAATACAATATAAATTTAATATAAAAACTTTTATGTATAATATATAACAATAATAATAATAATAATATATTCAATTATCATCACAAGATAAAATATTACTGCGTTTGCATTGTCTTGTATAAAAAAACAAATGAGAAAGGAAGAAAAAAAGAATCATTATAAATCTTCGTTAAAAAAGAAAAAAGAAAGAAAAAAGAGAGAATTAAAGCAAGCGTATAATAGGTTGGGAGCTCCGTTGCCAAAGGGTCAAGCAAATAATAATTCAATTCGGAAACACTTGCGACTCTTTGTCGAAGCATTTTGAGAGAATAATCGCCGCAAAGCTTGGACAATGGCCCTCATAATTATTCCAACTTACCTAGAAGTACACACTTGGGTACAGGATGATCCCAACCGTTCGCCGTGCAAGTGGCTACCTTGTGTCCTTTTAGTCTACGCCCTACCTCACAGGAATATACGGTCTGTAAAGTACCATCTTCAAGGACCCTTTCTCGTACCGCACCCCATTGTGGTGGTTGTACCAAAGGACAATTTCCTAACACATCTAAAAACAATCAGGAAAAGAAGAGTATATAATATCTGTAATTAATTAAATTAATACAAAAATTCAAATACACATATACATATATATATATAAATTATTAAATATTATACAATATATATATATATATATATTGTATATATATTGTATAATATTTAATAATTATAATATATATATATATAGTCAATAATTTTAATAAACTCAATAATTCGCCATAAAAATAAAAATAAGAATTTCATCATAGAAATAAAAATAATAATTGTATTAGAAAAAATCCAAAAGTAAAAGAAGACTTTTTGTATAATATAAAAATAAAATTATATATATATCTTATGATATAAATAAATAATTGAATATTTAATAATTTATCAAACTTCATCATTTACATATTTAATTATACAATATCTAATTTCATCATAAAATCAATAATCGTTTCGGTAAAATCGAAACAAATATAACATTTTTTACGTATATACATTTTTTTAATATATATATATATTATATATATATATATATATATATATATATATATATATTATCGTATAAGTATCGAATTTTGAAATTAAATTACATTCAATAATTTATGATAATAATTAACTTTTTACTTAATGATTTTGTCATAAGATCAAGGGTCACGTTTGAACAAACGAAAAAGAAAAGGAAAGAAAAGAGAAGAAATAATAAAAGTTCGATCGAGAGAAGAAACGATTAAAAAGAAGATAAAGGATCAAGCAACGTGTTCGACACCGCGAGGGGTCCTGCTCGCACGTGGGATGGACGCGGTCAGATTAAAATTTAATAATCCTGCGGTAACATAATATTCCCCACCCGCTGTGGCAACCACCACCACCAAAACCAGTACCACCACCAGTACCACCACCACTACCACCACCATCGCCACCACCATCACCACCACCACCACCATCGTGATCGACTGACGCAGGTAAAGGGCAAAGGTTCCTAATTGGTTCACCGCAAGAGTTTCGTCGTTATTACATAAAATTTATCGAATAAAGATCCGTTATAAAATATATTAATTTTTCTAAACGATTTTTCTAATTATTATGTAATTATTGTATCTCTCTAAAATTTATCGAATAAACCAAGATTCGTTAGAAAAATATATATTAATTTTTCTAAATTATGTTTCTAGTATTTAAAGTCCAACAATCGAATAAAATTTTGTTAGAAAGAACGTATGATAATTTATTTTTCTAATCGATTTAATCGAAAAAATTGTCCAATCGGATTTCTTAGAAAAAAGAAAAGTGTCAGGATTGGTCTAATCAATCTAATCGTAAAATTGTCGAATCGAGTTGGAAGAAAAGATGTCGATTTTTTTTTCGTCGGTTTAATCGTATAATTATCGAATCCAACTTCTTGACAAATATAACGCGATCTTTCTAAAATCGTAAAATTTCCTAGAATATAATTATCACGATCTTTCTAATTAATCTGACGTACGATTATCGTAATTATAAAATTCGTTAGGAACAAACAGAAAAGAAAAAGAAGAAAGAACAAAATGTCGATATTTTTAATTAATTCAAATACGTTGTCTAACAAACGTAAAAAGATGTAATTGCACAAATTATACTTTTATGGATCATACGTACATGTATGTATACATACGAAGAAAAACTATAAGTCGAAGGTACATAGCTCGAACGAATGTAGAGTTTGAACTTAGTTATCGTTGAAATTAGAAACACGTCCCCCTTATTCCGCGACAGTCAGAGTCAGATTGATTAATTTCCGATACGAATCGTTGTTGGAATGTTTGTAAACACGGACTAAACACAGAGTGGTATATATGTAGAGGTAAACAGATAGGCGTGTCTTTCTACTGGAAGCTGAATAAACTCGATTGGAAGGAGAAGTTCAGTACCGATACACGTCGATTAGAAAATACGAATCGAAGGGTGGAGGATTTGTGTTTAGTTCTTTTATTTGTTTATTTTGTTATTTTGTTATTTATTTATTCATTCACTTTTTTTTCTTTAATTTCTTTTCTCATTTTTTTTCTCCTTTCTTCTTTTTTTTTTCTTTTTTCTTTTTTGTATTCTCCTCTTTCCCACGATCGATGTCACCGATAAATCCGCTAATTGCCATCGAACGTAGTAGAGAGGCTATTGTATCGAATATAAATTGTCGAGACGATTCGAGAGCACTTCGAGAGGACATTAAAGTTCGAGATTTATGTATGTACGTTCGCCAATAACTCGGCCGTTCGAATTTTATTGCCAGAAAGACGTTCGTCGAAAATCGTGTAGGACAATTCATGAACTTCTTCTTGATCGGTAAACGCTCTGTGTGTAGATGTATACGAGTTAACTAATAAGTAATATCGACATTTTCAATATAAAAAAATACTAGTGTCGTTTATCTAGATAGAAAATATCAAAAACTATTTTCAATAAAAAATATACTTTATACCATTATTCATTTAGATACAAAATATTATACATTTTCGATGTACGATATATTAACGTTATTTATTTTAATAACAAATTATTAAATATTTCGACAATACTTATCGACGATTTTCAATATTTATATAAATATATATATATATATATATATATATATATATATATATATATATATATATCGTAAAAAACAAATATAATCTTCTTTTTTTTTCCTTCCTTTTCTTTTTCCTTTCAGTCAAAAAGGAAGGACATATTAGAATCGAATAGATTCTTCGAGTAAAATCGTAAGAACGTTAGTTTCCGCATTACGTCGACCGTAAATTA